>NC_088409.1:99901187-99951187 GCF_034236695.1 Oncorhynchus nerka
ATATAACAGGGATATAATGTAACAAAGATAATATAACAGGAATATAATGTAACAAAGATAATATAACAGGGATATAATGTAACAAAGATAATATAACAGGGATATAATGTAACAAAGATAATATAACAGGAATATAATGTAACAAAGATAATATAACAGGGATATAATGTAACAAAGATAATATAACAGGAATATAATGTAACAAAGATAATGTAACAAAGATAATATAACAGGGATATAATATAACAGGAATATAATGTAACAAAGATAATATAACAGGGATATAATGTAACAAAGATAATGTAACAGGAATAGAATGTAACAAAGATAATATAACAGGGATATAATGTAACAAAGATAATATAACAGGGATATAATATAACAAAGATAATATAACAGGGATATAATATAACAAAGATAATATAACAGGGATATAATGTAACAAAGATAATATAACAGGGATATAATGTAACAAAGATAATATAACAGGGATATAATGTAACAAAGATAATATAACAGGGATATAATGTAACAAAGATAATGTAACAGGAATATAATGTAACAAAGATAATATAACAGGGATATAATGTAACAAAGATAATATAACAGGGATATAATATAACAAAGATAATATAACAGGGATATAATGTAACAAAGATAATATAACAGGGATATAATGTAACAAAGATAATATAACAGGGATATAATGTAACAAAGATAATATAACAGGGATATAATGTAACAAAGATAATATAAACAAAGATAATATAACAGGGATATAATGTAACAAAGATAATATAACAGGAATATAATGTAACAAAGATAATATAACAGGGATATAATGTAACAAAGATAATGTAACAGGGATATAATGTAACAAAGATAATATAACAGGGATATAATGTAACAAAGATAATATAACAGGGATATAATGTAACAAAGATAATATAACAGGGATATAATGTAACAAAGATAATGTAACAGGAATATAATGTAACAAAGATAATATAACAGGATATAATGTAACAAAGATAATATAACAGGATATAAGTAACAAAGGTTAATTTTGTGAATGCCCGATAATGGAAAAAGATAATTAACCTTGGGATATAATTAACCCACAAACAACTAATATAACAGGCGACATAATGTAACAAAGATAATATAACCCCCCGATATAATGTAACAAAGATAATATAACAGGTATAAATGTAACAAAGATATAACAGAGATATAATGTAACAAATGACATTAATTATAATGTAACAAAGACTAGTTATCCCCAGTACAACTGACTTTTTATCCCCCCTTTACAACTGAAAAGTTATCCCCCTTTACAACTGACTAGTTATCCCCCTATACAACTGACTAGTTATCCCCCTTTACAACTGACTAGTTATCCCCCCCTGATACAACTGACTAGTTATCCCCCAACTTGACTCTGACTAGTTATCCCCCTATACAACTGACTAGTTATCCCCCTTACAACTGACTAGTTATCCCCCTTTACAACTGACTAGTTATCCCCCTTTCCCTTTACAACTGACTAGTTATCCCCCCCTTTACAACTGACTAGTTATCCCCCTTTACAACTGACTAGTTATCCCCCCTTTACAACTGACTAGTTATCCCCCTTTACAACTGACTAGTTATCCCCCTTTACAACTGACTAGTTATCCTCCCTTTCCCTTTACAACTGACTAGTTATCCCCCTTTACAACTGACTAGTTATCCCCCTTTACAACTGACTAGTTATCCCCCTTTACAACTGACTAGTTATCCCCCTATACAACTGACTAGTTATCCCCCTTTACAACTGACTAGTTATCCCCCTTTACAACTGACTAGTTATCCCCCTTTCCCTTTACAACTGACTAGTTATCCCCCTTTACAACTGACTAGTTATCCCCCTTTACAACTGACTAGTTATCCCCCTTTACAACTGACTAGATATCCTCCCTTTACAACTGACTAGTTATCCCCCTTTCCCTTTACAACTGACTAGTTATCCCCCTTTCCTTTACAACTGACTAGTTATCCCCCTTTCCTTTACAACTGACTAGTTATCCCCCTTTCCCTTACAACTGACTAGTTATCCCCCTTTACAACTGACTAGTTATCCCCCTTTACAACTGACTAGTTATCCCCCTTTCCCCCTTTACAACTGACTAGTTATCCCCCTTTCCTTTACAACTGACTAGTTATCCCCCTTTCCCTTTACAACTGACTAGTTATCCCCCTTTCCCTATACAACTGACTAGTTATCCTCCCTTTCCCTGTACAACTGACTAGTTATCCCCCTTTACAACTGACTAGTTATCCCCCTTTACAACTGACTAGTTATCCCCCCCTTTACAACTGACTAGTTATCCCCCTTTACCTTTAACTGACTAGTTATCCCCCTTTACAACTGACTAGTTATCCCCCTTTCCCTTACAACTGACTTTATCCCCCTTTACAACTGACTAGTTATCCCCCTTTCCCTTTACAACTGACTAGTTATCCCCCTTTACAACTGACTAGTTATCCCCCTTTCCCTTTACAACTGACTAGTTATCCCCCTTTACCCTTTCCCTTTACAACTGACTAGTTATCCCCCTTTCCCTTTACAACTGACTAGTTATCCCCCTTTCCCTTTACAACTGACTAGTTATCCCCCTTTACAACTGACTAGTTATCCCCCTTTACAACTGACTAGTTATCCCCCTTTCCAACTGACTAGTTATCCCCCTTTACAACTGACTAGTTATCCCCCTTTACAACTGACTAGTTATCCCCCTTTCCCTTTACAACTGACTAGTTATCCCCCTTTACAACTGACTAGTTATCCCCCCCTTTACAACTGACTAGTTATCCCCCTTTCCTTTACAACTGACTAGTTATCCCCCTTTCCCTTTACAACTGACTAGTTATCCCCCTTTCCCTTTACAACTGACTAGTTATCCCCCTTTCCCTTTACAACTGACTAGTTATCCCCCTTTACAACTGACTAGTTATCCCCCTTTACAACTGACTAGTTATCCCCCTTTCCCTTTACAACTGACTAGTTATCCCCCTTTCCCTTTACAACTGACTAGTTATCCCCCTTTCCCTTTACAACTGACTAGTTATCCCCCTTTCCTTTACAACTGACTAGTTATCCCCCTTTCCCTTACAACTGACTAGTTATCCCCCCTTTACAACTGACTAGTTATCCCCCTTTCCTTTACAACTGACTAGTTATCCCCCCCTTTACAACTGACTAGTTATCCCCCTTTACAACTGACTAGTTATCCCCCTTTCCTTTACAACTGACTAGTTATCCCCTTTACAACTGACTAGTTATCCCCCTTTACAACTGACTAGTTATCCCCCTTTCCCTTACAACTGACTAGTTATCCCCCTTTACAACTGACTAGTTATCCCCCCCTTACAACTGACTAGTTATCCCCTTTCCCTTTACAACTGACTAGTTATCCCCCCCTTTACAACTGACTAGTTATCCCCCTTTACAACTGACTAGTTATCCCCCTTACAACTGACTAGTTATCCCCCTTTCCCTTTACAACTGACTAGTTATCCCCCTTTCCCTTTACAACTGACTAGTTATCCCCCCCCTTTACAACTGACTAGTTATCCCCTCCCTTTACAACTGACTAGTTATCCCCCTTTCCCTTTACAACTGACTAGTTATCCCCCTTTCCTATACAACTGACTAGTTATCCCCCTTTACAACTGACTAGTTATCCCCCCCTTACAACTGACTAGTTATCCCCCTTTCCCTATACAACTGACTAGTTATCCCCCTTTACAACTGACTAGTTATCCCCCTTTACAACTGACTAGTTATCCCCCTTCCCTTTACAACTGACTAGTTATCCCCCTTTCCCTATACAACTGACTAGTTATCCCCTGACTAGTTATCCCCCTTTCAACTGACTAGTTATCCCCCTTTCCCTATACAACTGACTAGTTATCCCCCTTTCCCTTTACAACTGACTAGTTATCCCCCTTTACAACTGACTAGTTATCCCCCTTTCCCTTTACAACTGACTAGTTATCCCCCTTTCCCCCTTACAACTGACTAGTTATCCCCCCTCCCTATACAACTGACTAGTTATCCCCCTTTCCCTTACAACTGACTAGTTATCCCCCTTTATACAACTGACTAGTTATCCCCCTTTACAACTGACTAGTTATCCCCCTTTCCCTTTACAACTGACTAGTTATCCCCCTTTCCCTTTACAACTGACTAGTTATCCCCCTTTACAACTGACTAGTTATCCCCCTTTACAACTGACTAGTTATCCCCCTTTCCCTATGCAACTGACTAGTTATCTCCCCTTTACAACTGACTAGTTATCCCCCTTTTCAACTGACTAGTTATCCCCCTTTACAACTGACTAGTTATCCCCCCTTTACAACTGACTAGTTATCCCCCTTTCCTTTACAACTGACTAGTTATCCCCCTTTACAACTGACTAGTTATCCCCCTTTACAACTGACTAGTTATCCCCCCTTTACAACTGACTAGTTATCCCCCTTTACAACTGACTAGTTATCCTCCCTTTACAACTGACTAGTTATCCTCCCTTTCCCTTTACAACTGACTAGTTATCCCCCTATACAACTGACTAGTTATCCCCCTATACAACTGACTAGTTATCCCCAACTGACTAGTTCCCCCTTTACAACTGACTAGTTATCCCCCTTTCCTTTACAACTGACTAGTTATCCCCCTTTACAACTGACTAGTTATCCTCCCTTTACAACTGACTAGTTATCCCCCCTTTCCCTCTACAACTGACTAGTTATCCCCCCTTTCCCTATACAACTGACTAGTTATCCCCCCTTTACAACTGACTAGTTATCCTCCCTTTACAACTGACTAGTTATCCCCCTTTCCCTATACAACTGACTAGTTATCCCCCTTATACAACTGACTAGTTATCCCCCTATACAACTGACTAGTTATCCCCCTTTCCCTATACAACTGACTAGTTATCCCCCTTTCCCTTTACAACTGACTAGTTATCCCCCTTTACAACTGACTAGTTATCCCCCTTTCCCTATACAACTGACTAGTTATCCCCCTTTCCCTTGACTAGTTATCCCCCCCTTTACAACTGACTAGTTATCCCCCTTTCCCCCTTTACAACTGACTAGTTATCCCCCTTTCCCTTTACAACTGACTAGTTATCCCCCTTTACAACTGACTAGTTATCCCCCTTTACAACTGACTAGTTATCCTCCTTTCCCTTTACAACTGACTAGTTATCCTCCCTTTCCCTTTACAACTGACTAGTTATCCCCCCCTTTACAACTGACTAGTTATCCCCCTTTACCTATACTGACTAGTTATCCCCCTTTCCCTATGCAACTGACTAGTTATCTCCCTTTACAACTGACTAGTTATCCCCCTTTTCAACTGACTAGTTATCCCCCTTTACAACTGACTAGTTATCCCCCTTTACAACTGACTAGTTATCCCCCTTTCCCTTTACAACTGACTAGTTATCCCCCTATACAACTGACTAGTTATCCCCCTTTACAACTGACTAGTTATCCCCCTTTACAACTGACTAGTTATCCCCCTTTACAACTGACTAGTTATCCCCCTCCCTTTACAACTGACTAGTTATCCTCCCTTTCCCTTTACAACTGACTAGTTATCCCCCTTTACAACTGACTAGTTATCCCCCAACTTTCCAACAACTGACTAGTTATCCCCCTTTCCCTTTACAACTGACTAGTTATCCCCCTTTACAACTGACTAGTTATCCCCCTTTCCCTATACAACTGACTAGTTATCCCCCCTTTACAACTGACTAGTTATCCCCCAACTTAGTTATCCCCTTTCCCTACAACTGACTAGTTATCCCCCTTTCCCTATACAACTGACTAGTTATCCCCCTTTACAACTGACTAGTTATCCCCCCTTTACAACTGACTAGTTATCCCCCTTTCCCTTTACAACTGACTAGTTATCCCCCTTTCCCTTTACAACTGACTAGTTATCCCCCTTTACAACTGACTAGTTATCCCCCTTTACAACTGACTAGTTATCCCCCTTTCCCTTTACAACTGACTAGTTATCCCCCTTTCCCTTTACAACTGACTAGTTATCCCCCTTTACAACTGACTAGTTATCCCCCTTTACAACTGACTAGTTATCCCCCTTTCCCTATGCAACTGACTAGTTATCTCCCCTTTACAACTGACTAGTTATCCCCCTTTTCAACTGACTAGTTATCCCCCTTTACAACTGACTAGTTATCCCCCTTTACAACTGACTAGTTATCCCCCTTTCCCTTTACAACTGACTAGTTATCCCCCTATACAACTGACTAGTTATCCCCCTTTACAACTGACTAGTTATCCCCCTTTACAACTGACTAGTTATCCCCCTTTACAACTGACTAGTTATCCTCCCTTTACAACTGACTAGTTATCCTCCTTTCCCTTTACAACTGACTAGTTATCCCCCTTAGTTATCCCCACTATACAACTGACTAGTTATCCCCCTATACAACTGACTAGTTATCCCCCTTTCCCTTTACAACTGACTAGTTATCCCCCTTTCCTTTACAACTGACTAGTTATCCCCCTTTACAACTGACTAGTTATCCTCCCTTTACAACTGACTAGTTATCCCCCTTTCCTCTTTCCCTACAACTGACTAGTTATCCCCCTTTCCCTACAACTGACTAGTTATCCCCCTTTACAACTGACTAGTTATCCTCCCTTTACAACTGACTAGTTATCCCCCTTTCCCTATACAACTGACTAGTTATCCCCCTTTTTACAACTGACTAGTTATCCCCCTTTACAACTGACTAGTTATCCCCCTTTCCCTATACAACTGACTAGTTATCCCCCTTTACAACTGACTAGTTATCCCCCTTTCCCTACAACTGACTAGTTATCCCCCTTTACAACTGACTAGTTATCCCCCTTTCCTTTACAACTGACTAGTTATCCCCCTTTCCCTTACAACTGACTAGTTATCCCCCTTTCCCTATACAACTGACTAGTTATCCCCCTTTACAACTGACTAGTTATCCCCCTTTCCCTTTACAACTGACTAGTTATCCCCCTTTACAACTGACTTTATCCCCCTTTACAACTGACTAGTTATCCCCCTTTCCCTTTACAACTGACTAGTTATCCCCCCCTTTACAACTGACTAATCCCCTGACTAGTTATCCCCCTTTACAACTGACTAGTTATCCCCCTTTCCCTTTACAACTGACTAGTTATCCCCCTTTACAACTGACTAGTTATCCCCCCTTTACAACTGACTAGTTATCCCCCTTTACAACTGACTAGTTATCCCCCTTTACAACTGACTAGTTATCCCCCTTTCCCTATACAACTGACTAGTTATCCCCCTTTCCCTTTACAACTGACTAGTTATCCCCCTTTACAACTGACTAGTTATCCCCCTTTACAACTGACTAGTTATCCCCCTTACAACTGACTAGTTATCCCCCTTTCCCTTTACAACTGACTAGTTATCCCCCTTTACAACTGACTAGTTATCCCCCCTTTCCCTTTACAACTGACTAGTTATCCCCCTTTACAACTGACTAGTTATCCCCCTTTACAACTGACTAGTTATCCCCCTTTACAACTGACTTTATCCCCCTTTACAACTGACTAGTTATCCCCCTTTCCTATACAACTGACTAGTTATCCCCCTTTCCCTTTACAACTGACTAGTTATCCCCCTTTCCTTACAACTGACTAGTTATCCCCCTTTCCTTTACAACTGACTAGTTATCCCCCTTTCCTTTCCCCTTTATCCCCCTTTACAACTGACTAGTTATCCCCCTTTCCTAGTTATCCCCCTTTACAACTGACTAGTTATCCCCCTTTACAACTGACTAGTTATCCCCCTTTACAACTGACTAGTTATCCTCCCTTTCCCTTACAACTGACTAGTTATCCCCCTTTCCTTTACAACTGACTAGTTATCCCCCTTTCCCTACAACTGACTAGTTATCCCCCTTTACAACTGACTAGTTATCCCCCTTTCCTGACTATTACAACTGACTAGTTATCCCCCCTTTCCCTTTACAACTGACTAGTTATCCCCCTATACAACTGACTAGTTATCCCCCCCTTTACAACTGACTAGTTATCCCCCTTTACAACTGACTAGTTATCCCCCTTTACAACTGACTAGTTATCCCCCTTTCCCTTACAACTGACTAGTTATCCCCCTTTCCCTTTACAACTGACTAGTTATCCCCCTATACAACTGACTAGTTATCCCCCTTTACAACTGACTAGTTATCCTCCCTTTACAACTGACTAGTTATCCCCCTTTCCCTTTACAACTGACTAGTTATCCCCCTATACAACTGACTAGTTATCCCCCTATACAACTGACTAGTTATCCCCCTATACAACTGACTAGTTATCCCCCTTTCCCCCCTTTCTTTACAACTGACTAGTTATCCCCCTTTCCCTTTACAACTGACTAGTTATCCCCCTTTACAACTGACTAGTTATCCTCCCTTTACAACTGACTAGTTATCCCCCTTTCCCTATACAACTGACTAGTTATCCCCCTTTCCTTTACAACTGACTAGTTATCCCCCTTTCCCTTTACAACTGACTAGTTATCCCCCTTTACAACTGACTAGTTATCCCCCTTTACAACTGACTAGTTATCCCCCTTTCCCTTTACAACTGACTAGTTATCCCCCTTTCCCTTTACAACTGACTAGTTATCCCCCTTTACAACTGACTAGTTATCCCCCTTTCCCTTACAACTGACTAGTTATCCCCCCTTTACAACTGACTAGTTATCCCCCTTTCCTTTACAACTGACTAGTTATCCCCCCTTTCCCTTTACAACTGACTAGTTATCCCCCTTATCCCCCTTTACAACTGACTAGTTATCCCCCTTTCCCTTTACAACTGACTAGTTATCCCCCCCCCCATTACAACTGACTAGTTATCCTCCCTTTACAACTGACTAGTTATCCCCCCTTTACAACTGACTAGTTATCCCCCTTTACAACTGACTAGTTATCCCCCCTTTCCCTTTACAACTGACTAGTTATCCCCCCTTTACAACTGACTAGTTATCCCCCCTTTACAACTGACTAGTTATCCCCCTATACAACTGACTAGTTATCCCCCTTTCCTTTACAACTGACTAGTTATCCCCCTTTACAACTGACTAGTTATCCCCCTTTCCCTTTACAACTGACTAGTTATCCCCCTTTACAACTGACTAGTTATCCCCCCCCCTTTACAACTGACTAGTTATCCCCCTTTCCCTTTACAACTGACTAGTTATCCCCCCTTTACAACTGACTAGTTATCCCCCTTTGACAATACAACTGACTAGTTATCCCCCTTTACAACTGACTAGTTATCCCCCTTTACCTTTCCTTTACAACTGACTAGTTATCCCCCTTTACAACTGACTAGTTATCCCCCTTTACAACTGACTAGTTATCCCCCTTTCCCTATACAACTGACTAGTTATCCCCCTTTACAACTGACTAGTTATCCCCCTTTACAACTGACTAGTTATCCCCCTTTACAACTGACTAGTTATCCTCCCTTTCCAACTGACTAGTTATCCCCCTTTACAACTGACTAGTTATCCCCCTTTACAACTGACTAGTTATCCCCCTATACAACTGACTAGTTATCCCCCTATACAACTGACTAGTTATCCCCCTATACAACTGACTAGTTATCCCCCCTTTCCCTGTACAACTGACTAGTTATTTCCCCTTTTACCAAGACATTCCTCCTTGTAGGTCATTCAGAAACAGAAACATCGTGAAAACACGGCTGTAAGAACGACTCTTGTTGACTGTATGACTGTACAAGATGCACTGCAGTATACAGACAAAGACTGATCTCTCCACATGCCAAGCCTGAGGGAACTGTGTTCGTTTAATAGGTAAGAAGAGGAAGAGGTGTTTGGATTTTCTGTGTTCTGGGTATTGAGCTGCTAACCCTCCTCTTCTGGGTCAGAGCTATTACTGTAATGAGATCTCTTCTCCCCTCCTTCGTCCTTTCTCTCCTTCCCTCTCGCTCACACCTTTCTTTCTCGCTCTCACACACACACACACACACACACACACACACACACACACACACACACACACACACACACACACACACACACACACACACACACACACACACACACACACACACACACACACACACACACACACACACACACACACACACACACACACACACACACACACACACACACTTCCCCCCGTACCCAGTCCCTGTCCAGTCTGCTGAGGTGGCCAGTCCATTCCAGTCAGAATGTGCTGGCGTTGCCCTCCTCGGGATAAAAGCTCAGCTTCAAATCGCTGCCTTGTCAGGTCAGGTCTGCAGTTTCTCTCTCTGGACTCAACATCATCACTGCTCTTCACTCACAGTCATTTCTGCATCATTAAAAAAAAGAGAGAGATGAAACCTACAGTATTATTTTAGGATATGTTGAGTATCAAAATGCCAGTCAAATGTGATAACTACATCTGCATGCAAATTACAACCCATATTTATGTTAATTTATTCCCCCCTTTTTAAACTTAAACTATTTGCATATCGTTACAACACTGTATATAGACATAATATAGACACTCTAGTCTATAGACACTGTTATATCCTTACAGGTCTCCTAATAGACACTGTTATATCACTGCCAGTCTGTAGACTTTACACTATTATATCACTGCCAGTCTGTAGACTTTACACTAGTATATCACTGCCAGTCTGTAGACTTTACACTAGTATATCACTGCCAGTCTGTAGACTTTACACTGTTATATCACTGCCAGTCTGTAGACTTTACACTAGTATATCACTGCCAGTCTGTAGACTTTACACTGTTATATCACTGCCAGTCTGTAGACTTTACACTATTATATCACTGCCAGTCTGTAGACTTTACACTAGTATATCACTGCCAGTCTGTAGACTTTACACTAGTATATCACTGCCAGTCTGTAGACTTTACACTGTTATATCACTGCCAGTCTGTAGACTTTACACTAGTATATCACTGCCAGTCTGTAGACTTTACACTGTTATATCACTGCCAGTCTGTAGACTTTACACTGTTATATCACTGCCAGTCTGTAGACTTTACACTGTTATATCACTGCCAGTCTGTAGACTTTACACTAGTATATCACTGCCAGTCTGTAGACTTTACACTGTTATATCACTGCCAGTCTGTAGACTTTACACTAGTATATCACTGCCAGTCTGTAGACTTTACACTAGTATATCACTGCCAGTCTGTAGACTTTACACTGTTATATCACTGCCAGTCTGTAGACTTTACACTAGTATATCACTGCCAGTCTGTAGACTTTACACTGTTATATCACTGCCAGTCTGTAGACTTTACACTAGTATATCACTGCCAGTCTGTAGACTTTACACTGTTATATCACTGCCAGTCTGTAGACTTTACACTATTATATCACTGCCAGTCTGTAGACTTTACACTAGTATATCACTGCCAGTCTGTAGACTTTACACTAGTATATCACTGCCAGTCTGTAGACTTTACACTATTATATCACTGCCAGTCTGTAGACTTTACACTAGTATATCACTGCCAGTCTGTAGACTTTACACTAGTATATCACTGCCAGTCTGTAGACTTTACACTAGTATATCACTGCCAGTCTGTAGACTTTACACTAGTATAGAGTGCCTTTATAAGGTTTTAACACCCCTTGACTTTTTCTATATTTTGTTTTGTTACAAGCATGAATTTAAAAAAATATATTATTAAATAAATAAATAAATATATATTATATTGAGATTTTATTTTGTCGATCTACCCCATAATGTCAATGTGGAATTATGTTATTAGACGTTTCTACAAATGTATTTCAAATTAAAAGCCTATATGTCTTATATCAATAAGTATTCAACCCCTTTGTTATGACGAGGAGCCTAAATAAGTTCAGGAGTAAAAATGTGCTTATTAACAAATCACAAAGACAGAGAGACAGAGAAGGAGACAAAGACAGAGAGACAGAGAGGGAGACAGAGACCGAGAGAGAGAGACAGAGAGGGAGACAGAGAGACAGAGAGAGAGAGAGACAGAGACAGAGAGAGATGCTGAAGGGGATGTATTGATATCTCTTCTGCTCAGTGATGGACTGGACCCAGCAGCTGTCAGAGTGACACCAAGACAAAAGCAGCATCAGACACACGCACGCGTCTTGGCCGCGTTGACTGGGGGGGAAAGAGACACAAACACACAAAAGACTAAACCACGAATGAAGGAGAAGTAGAGTAGAGGAGAGGAGAGGAGAGGAGAGGAGGAGAGAGGAGAGGAGAGGAGAGGACATGGGAGAGGAGAGGAGAGGAGAGGAGAGGAGAGGAGAGGAGAGGAGAGGAGAGGAGAGGAGAGGAGAGGAGAGGAGAGGAAGTGCAGAGCATTTCATAAGACACATGAGTTTTATTGATTTCTGATGTCTGTCCAGGCACGTCTCTGCTGCTCTCTCCCTTCTCCCAACCTGCTCCCCTGGAGAGAAATAACATGTTCACTTAATAAACAGAAAAACAAGGGAGTGAGGGTTTTTCTGTGCTTCTCCTTTGTTGTCTATTTTTGAACACTGATCTTAATTCATGTTGAACCAAACCTGCCCAGCCATCACCTCAGACATCATTCACATACTCTCTGTCACATCTCTCTCTATCTCTTCCTCTCTCTCTTTCCACTCTCTATCTACTACTTCTCTCCTTCCTCTCTCTCTCTACTACCTCTCTCTCTACTACCTCTCTCCTTCCTCACTCTCTCTACTACCTCTCTCTCTCTACTACCTCTCTCTCTCTCTACTACCTCTCTCTACTACCTCACTCTCTCTACTACCTCTCTCCTTCCTCTCTCTCTACTACCTCTCTCCTTCCTCACTCTCTCTACTTCCTCTCTCTCTCTACTACCTCTCTCTCTCTCTACTACCTCTCTCTCTCTACTACCTCACTCTCTCTACTACCTCTCTCCTTCCTCTCTCTCTCTACTACCTCTCTCCTTCCTCACTCTCTCTACTACCTCTCTCTCTCTACTCCTACCTCTCTCTCTCTACTACCTCTCTCTCTCTACTACCTCACTCTCTCTACTACCTCTCTCCTCTCCTCTCTCTCTCTCTACCTCTCTCCTTCCTCACTCTCTCTACTTCTTCTCTCTACTACTCTCTCTCCTTCCTCTCTCTCTCTACTACCTCTCTCCTTCCTCACTCTCTCTACTTCCTCTCTCTCTCTACTACCTCTCTCTCTCTCTACTACCTCTCTCTCTCTACTACCTCACTCTCTCTACTACCTCTCTCCTTCCTCACTCTCTACTTCCTCTCTCTCTCTACTACCTCTCTCCTTCCTCTCTCTCTCTACCTCTCTCCTTCCTCACTCTCTACTTCCTCTCTCTCTCTACTACCTCTCTCCTTCCTCTCTCTCTCTACCTCTCTCCTTCCTCACTCTCTACTACCTCTCTCTCTTTGACTACCTCTCTCTCTACTACCTCTCTCCTTCCTCATATCTCTATATTTCCTCTCTCTCTCTACTACCTCTCTCCTTCCTCTCTCTCTCTACTACCTCTCTCCTTCCTCACTCTCTCTACTTCCTCTCTCTCTCTACTACCTCTCTCCTTCCTCTCTCTCTCTACCTCTCTCCTTCTTCCTCTGACTCTCTACTACCTCTCTCTCTCTACTACTCTCTCTCTACTACCTCTCTACTCTCTCTACTCTCTCTCTCCTCTCTCTCTCTACTACCTCTCTCCTTCCTCACTCTCTCTACTTCCTCTCTCTCTCTACTACCTCTCTCCTTCCACTCTCTCTCTCTCTACCTCTCTCCTTCCTCACTCTCTCTACTACCTCGCTCTGACTCTACTACCTCTCTACTTCCACTCTCTCTATATCTCCCTCTCTCTGACTCTACTACCTCTCTACTTCCACTCTCTCTCTCTCTACTACCTCTCTCCTTCCTCTCTCTCTCTACTACCTCTCTCTCTCTACTACCTCTCTCCTTCCTCACTCTCTCTACTTCCTCTCTCTCTCTACTGCCTCTCTCCTTCCTCACTCTCTCTACTACCTCTCTCCTTCCTCTCTCTCTACTACCTCTCTCCTTCCTCACTCTCTCTACTTCCTCTCTCTCTCTACCTCTCTCCTTCCTCTCTCTCTCTCCTACCTCTCCTTCCTCTCTCTCTCTACTACCTCGCTCCTTCCTCACTCTCTCTACTTCCTCTCTCTCTCTACTACCTCTCTCCTTCCTCTCTCTCTCTACTACCTCTCTCCTTCCTCTCCCTCTAACAGAGGGCAGCAGTATGCCCAGAGTCTAACAGAGGGCAGCAGTATGCCCAGAGTCTCACAGAGGGCAGAAGTATGCCCAGAGTCTCACAGAGGGCAGCAGTATGCCCAGAGTCTAACAGAGGGCAGCAGTATGCCCAGAGTCTAACAGAGGGCAGCAGTATGCCCAGAGTCTAACAGAGGGCAGCAGTATGCCCAGAGTCTAACAGAGGGCAGCAGTATGCCCAGAGTCTAACAGAGGGCAGCAGTATGCCCAGAGTCTAACAGAGGGCAGCAGTATGCCCAGAGTCTAACAGAGGGCAGCAGTATGCCCAGAGTCTCACAGAGGGCAGCAGTATGCCCAGAGTCTCACAGAGGGCAGCAGTATGCCCAGAGTCTAACATAGGGCAGCAGTATGCCCAGAGTCTAACAGAGGGCAGCAGTATGCCCAGAGTCTAACAGAGGGCAGCAGTATGCCCAGAGTCTAACAGAGGGCAGCAGTATGCCCAGAGTCTAACAGAGGGCAGCAGTATGCCCAGAGTCTCACAGAGGGCAGCAGTATGCCCAGAGTCTAACAGAGGGCAGCAGTATGCCCAGAGTCTAACAGAGGGCAGCAGTATGCCCAGAGTCTCACAGAGGGCAGCAGTATGCCCAGAGTCTCACAGAGGGCAGCAGTATGCCCAGAGTCTAACAGAGGGCAGCAGTATGCCCAGAGTCTAACAGAGGGCAGCAGTATGCCCAGAGTCTAACAGAGGGCAGCAGTATGCCCAGAGTCTAACAGAGGGCAGCAGTATGCCCAGAGTCTAACAGAGGGCAGCAGTATGCCCAGAGTCTAACAGAGGGCAGCAGTATGCCCAGAGTCTAACAGAGGGCAGCAGTATGCCCAGAGTCTAACAGAGGGCAGCAGTATGCCCAGAGTCTAACAGAGGGCAGCAGTATGCCCAGAGTCTAACAGAGGGCAGCAGTATGCCCAGAGTCTCACAGAGGGCAGAAGTATGCCCAGAGTCTCACAGAGGGCAGCAGTATGCCCAGAGTCTAACAGAGGGCAGCAGTATGCCCAGAGTCTAACAGAGGGCAGCAGTATGCCCAGAGTCTAACAGAGGGCAGCAGTATGCCCAGAGTCTAACAGAGGGCAGCAGTATGCCCAGAGTCTAACAGAGGGCAGCAGTATGCCCAGAGTCTAACAGAGGGCAGCAGTATGCCCAGAGTCTAACAGAGGGCAGCAGTATGCCCAGAGTCTCACAGAGGGCAGCAGTATGCCCAGAGTCTCACAGAGGGCAGCAGTATGCCCAGAGTCTAACATAGGGCAGCAGTATGCCCAGAGTCTAACAGAGGGCAGCAGTATGCCCAGAGTCTAACAGAGGGCAGCAGTATGCCCAGAGTCTAACAGAGGGCAGCAGTATGCCCAGAGTCTAACAGAGGGCAGCAGTATGCCCAGAGTCTCACAGAGGGCAGCAGTATGCCCAGAGTCTAACAGAGGGCAGCAGTATGCCCAGAGTCTAACAGAGGGCAGCAGTATGCCCAGAGTCTCACAGAGGGCAGCAGTATGCCCAGAGTCTCACAGAGGGCAGCAGTATGCCCAGAGTCTAACAGAGGGCAGCAGTATGCCCAGAGTCTAACAGAGGGCAGCAGTATGCCCAGAGTCTAACAGAGGGCAGCAGTATGCCCAGAGTCTAACAGAGGGCAGCAGTATGCCCAGAGTCTAACAGAGGGCAGCAGTATGCCCAGAGTCTAACAGAGGGCAGCAGTATGCCCAGAGTCTAACAGAGGGCAGCAGTATGCCCAGAGTCTAACAGAGGGCAGCAGTATGCCCAGAGTCTAACAGAGGGCAGCAGTATGCCCAGAGTCTAACAGAGGGCAGCAGTATGCCCAGAGTCTAACAGAGGGCAGCAGTATGCCCAGAGTCTAACAGAGGGCAGCAGTATGCCCAGAGTCTCACAGAGGGCAGCAGTATGCCCAGAGTCTAACAGAGGGCAGCAGTATGCCCAGAGTCTAACAGAGGGCAGCAGTATGCCCAGAGTCTAACAGAGGGCAGCAGTATGCCCAGAGTCTAACAGAGGGCAGCAGTATGCCCAGAGTCTAACAGAGGGCAGCAGTATGCCCAGAGTCTAACAGAGGGCAGCAGTATGCCCAGAGTCTCACAGAGGGCAGCAGTATGCCCAGAGTCTCACAGAGGGCAGCAGTATGCCCAGAGTCTCACAGAGGGCAGCAGTATGCCCAGAGTCTAACAGAGGGCAGCAGTATGCCCAGAGTCTAACAGAGGGCAGCAGTATGCCCAGAGTCTAACAGAGGGCAGCAGTATGCCCAGAGTCTAACAGAGGGCAGCAGTATGCCCAGAGTCTAACAGAGGGCAGCAGTATGCCCAGAGTCTAACAGAGGGCAGCAGTATGCCCAGAGTCTAACAGAGGGCAGCAGTATGCCCAGAGTCAGCACAGCCCAGAGTCAGCAGCAGTATGCCCAGAGTCTAACAGAGGGCAGCAGTATGCCCAGAGTCTAACAGAGGGCAGCAGTATGCCCAGAGTCTAACAGAGGGCAGCAGTATGCCCAGAGTCTAACAGAGGGCAGCAGTATGCCCAGAGTCTAACAGAGGGCAGCAGTATGCCCAGAGTCTAACAGAGGGCAGCAGTATGCCCAGAGTCTAACAGAGGGCAGCAGTATGCCCAGAGTCTAACAGAGGGCAGCAGTATGCCCAGAGTCTAACAGAGGGCAGCAGTATGCCCAGAGTCTCACAGAGGGCAGCAGTATGCCCAGAGTCTAACAGAGGGCAGCAGTATGCCCAGAGTCTAACAGAGGGCAGCAGTATGCCCAGAGTCTAACAGAGGGCAGCAGTATGCCCAGAGTCTAACAGAGGGCAGCAGTATGCCCAGAGTCTAACAGAGGGCAGCAGTATGCCCAGAGTCTCACAGAGGGCAGCAGTATGCCCAGAGTCTCACAGAGGGCAGCAGTATGCCCAGAGTCTCACAGAGGGCAGCAGTATGCCCAGAGTCTAACAGAGGGCAGCAGTATGCCCAGAGTCTAACAGAGGGCAGCAGTATGCCCAGAGTCTAACAGAGGGCAGCAGTATGCCCAGAGTCTAACAGAGGGCAGCAGTATGCCCAGAGTCTAACAGAGGGCAGCAGTATGCCCAGAGTCTAACAGAGGGCAGCAGTATGCCCAGAGTCTAACAGAGGGCAGCAGTATGCCCAGAGTCTAACAGAGGGCAGCAGTATGCCCAGAGTCTAACAGAGGGCAGCAGTATGCCCAGAGTCTAACAGAGGGCAGCAGTATGCCCAGAGTCTAACAGAGGGCAGCAGTATGCCCAGAGTCTCACAGAGGGCAGCAGTATGCCCAGAGTCTAACAGAGGGCAGCAGTATGCCCAGAGTCTAACAGAGGGCAGCAGTATGCCCAGAGTCTAACAGAGGGCAGCAGTATGCCCAGAGTCTAACAGAGGGCAGCAGTATGCCCAGAGTCTCAACAGAGGGCAGCAGTATGCCCAGAGTCTAACAGAGGGCAGCAGTATGCCCACACGTTGTTATTTTAAATATTTTATATCTTAAGTCTTCATTTTTAATCTTGTGTATCTTGATTTTTCTTAAATTTCCATAAAAACGATTTTTTTTTTTTTTTCTTTCTCACCTTGATGTGTGTTAAGCATCTTCAAATGCATTTGTTGGAAGAAATGTGCTCTATAATAAAGTTTGGTTTGATTTGATTAGTATGGATTAGCGTTACAAAGTTCTAGAAACTTTCCATGAATTACCTGGTTTTCCCAACGTCCAAGTTCTTCCCTCCTGATTCCGAGAATCCTCCAACCGGGAGTTCGGGAAAACCAGGGAATTTATTGAAAGTTCCCAGAATTTTCCAACCCTAGTCTGGATAAACAGAGAGCTGAGAGTTGAGAGCTGAGCCTGGACTCTACAGCACCACTATCAATACACCTCAGGGCAAAGACAGAGGAGAGAGGGAAAGAAATGAAAGAGGAGAGAGGAGAGAGAGAAAGAGAGGAGAGAGAGAAAGAGAGGAGAGAGAGAAAGAAATGAAAGAGGAGAGAGAGAAAGAAATGAAAGAGGAGAGAGGAGAGAGAGAAAGAGAGGAGAGAGAGAAAGAGAGGAGAGAGAGAAAGAAATGAAAGAGGAGAGAGAGAAAGAAATGAAAGAGGAGAGAGAGAAAGAGGGGAGAGAGAGAAAGAAATGAAAGAGGAGAGAGAAAGAGGAGAGAGAGAGAGAGAGAGAGAGAAAGAGAAGAGAAGAGAAGAGAGAGAAAGAGAAGAAAGAGAGGAGAGAGAGAGAGACAGACAGACAGACAGACAGACAGACAGACAGACAGACAGACAGACAGACAGACAGACAGACAGACAGACAGACAGACAGACAGACAGACAGACAGACAGACAGAGAAGGTGGAGAGAGACAGGGAGAGAGGGTGGAGAGAGACAGGGAGAGAGAGAGGAGAGAGACAGTGAGAGAGAGAGAAACAGTGAGAGAGGAGAGACAGGAGAGAGTGAGTTGATTAGAGACAGGAGAGAGGGACAGTGGAGAGAGACAGTGAGAGAGGGGTGACAGTGAGAGAGGATGGAGAGACAGAGAGAGAGGGGGGGAGAGAGACAGTGAGAGAGGGGTGGAGAGAGACAGGGAGAGATGGGGTGGAGGAGAGCAGGGAGAGTGGAGAGAGAGGGTGGAGAGAGACAGTGAGAGAGGGGTGGAGAGAGTGACAGGGAGAGAGACAGGGAGAGAGGATGGAGAGAGAGGGAGAGAGAGGGGTGGAGAGAGACAGTGAGAGAGGGGTGGAGAGACAGTGAGAGAGGGGTGGAGAGAGACAGAGAGAGGGGGTGGAGAGAGAAGTGAAGAGGGGTGGAGAGAGAGAGAGAGAGGGGTGGAGAGAGACAGGGAGAGGGGAGAGAGACAGGGAGAGAGGGGTGGAGAGAGAGGTGAGAGAGGGGGTGGAGAGAGACAGTGAGAGATGGGGTGGAGAGAGACAGGGAGAGAGGATGGAGAGAGAGGAGAGAGGGGAGGAGAGAGACAGTGAGAGAGGGGTGGAGAGAGACAGTGAGAGAGGGGTGGAGAGAGACAGGGAGACAGAGAGAGGGGAGACAGACAGAGAGGGGTGGAGAGACAGACAGAGGGGGTGAGAGAGACAGACAGACAGACAGACAGACAGACAGAGAGGGTGGAGAGAGACAGAGAGAGAGGGTGGAGAGAGACAGTGAGAGAGGGGTGGAGAGAGACAGGAGAGAGACAGTGGAGAGAGAGGGAGAGGGGGGAGAGAGACAGTGAGAGAGGGGAGAGAGGGGTGGAGAGAGACAGTGAGAGAGGGGGTGGAGAGAGACAGTGAGAGAGAGGGTGGAGAGAGACAGGAGAGAGGGTGGAGAGAGACAGAGAGAGAGGGGTGGAGAGAGACAGTGAGAGAGGGGTGGAGAGAGACAGTGAGAGAGGGGGTGGAGAGAGACAGGAGAGAGGGGTGGAGAGAGACAGTGAGGAGGGGTGGAGAGAGACAGGGAGAGACAGGGAGAGAGGATGGAGAGGGAGGGAGAGAGGGGGTGGAGAGAGACAGTGAGAGAGGGGGTGGAGAGAGACAGTGAGAGAGGGGTGGAGAGAGACAGGATGAGAGAGAGGAGAGAGGGGTGGAGAGAGACAGTGGAGAGAGACAGGGAGAGGATGGAGAGAGACAGTGAGAGAGGGAGAGAGACAGGAGAGAGGGGGTGGAGAGAGACAGGAGAGATGGGGTGGAGAGAGACAGGAGAGGGGAGGAGAGAGGGAGAGAGGGGGTGGAGAGAGACAGTGAGAGAGGGGGTGGAGAGAGACAGTGAGAGATGGGGTGGAGAGAGACAGGGAGAGAGGATGGAGAGAGAGGGAGAGAGGGGAGGAGAGAGACAGTGAGAGAGGGGGTGGAGAGAGACAGTGAGAGATGGGGTGGAGAGAGACAGGGAGAGAGGATGGAGAGAGAGGGAGAGAGGGGGTGGAGAGAGACAGTGAGAGAGGGGTGGAGAGAGACAGTGAGAGAGGGGGTGGAGAGAGACAGAGAGAGAGGGGTGGAGAGAGACAGGAGAGAGGGGTGGAGAGAGACAGTGAGAGAGGGGTGGAGAGAGACAGGAGAGAGGGGGTGGAGAGAGAGGGAGAGAGGGGGTGGAGAGAGACAGTGAGAGAGGGGGTGGAGAGAGACAGTGAGAGAGGGTGGAGAGAGACAGGGAGAGAGGATGGAGAGAGGAGAGGGGGGTGGAGAGAGGGGGTGAGAGAGACAGTGAGAGAGGGGGTGGAGAGAGACAGTGAGAGAGGGGGAGAGAGACAGTGAGAGAGAGAGAGAGGGGGTGGAGAGAGACAGTGAGAGAGGGGGTGGAGAGAGACTGAGAGGGGGTGGAGAGAGACTGAGAGGGGGTGGAGAGAGACAGGGAGAGAGGAGGAGAGAGGAGAGAGGGGGGAGAGAGACAGTGAGAGAGGGGGTGGAGAGAGACAGTGAGAGAGGGGTGGAGAGAGACAGGAGAGAGGGGGTGGAGAGAGACAGTGAGAGAGGGGGTGGAGAGAGACAGTGAGAGAGGGGTGGAGAGAGACAGTGAGAGAGGGGTGGAGAGAGACAGGGAGAGAGGGGTGGAGGGGACAGTGAGAGAGGGGGTGGAGAGAGACAGTGAGAGAGGGGGTGGAGAGAGACAGTGAGAGAGGGGTGGAGAGAGACAGTGAGAGAGGGGGTGGAGAGAGACAGTGAGAGGGGGTGGAGAGAGACAGTGAGAGAGGGGTGGAGAGAGACAGTGAGAGAGGGGTGGAGAGAGACTGAGAGAGGGGGTGAGAGAGGGAGAGGAGAGAGACTGAGAGAGGGGGTGGAGAGAGACAGTGAGAGAGGGGGTGGAGAGAGACAGTGAGAGAGGGGGTGGAGAGAGACTGAGAGAGGGGTGGAGAGAGACAGTGAGAGAGGGGGTGGAGAGAGACAGTGAGAGAGGGTGGAGAGAGAGAGGGTGGAGAGAGGGGGGGTGGAGAGAGACAGTGAGAGAGGGGTGGAGAGAGACAGTGAGAGGGGGTGGAGAGAGACAGGAGAGAGGGGGTGAGAGAGACAGAGAGAGGGGGTGGAGAGAGACTGAGAGAGGGGGGAGAGAGACTGAGAGAGGGGTGGAGAGAGACTGAGAGAGGGGGTGGAGAGAGACTGAGAGAGGGTGTGGAGAGAGACTGAGAGAGAGGGGGTGGAGAGAGACAGTGAGAGAGGGTGTGGAGAGAGGAATACCTTCCTCTATAACAGGCCCACAGTGTACAGATACCCGACAGGCTTTAAGACACAGAGATGGTGCTCTGATAAGGTAGCACAGCTGAGAAACGGCAAAAGAGAGAGAGAGAGAAGATGTAGAAGGCAGAGAGACAGAGAGAGAGAGAAGATGTAGAAGGCAGAGAGAGAGAGAGAGAGACAGAGAGACAGAGAGCTGTTTCTTCTGCTGTACTGTAGTTTGAAAGTCACAGAAATAGCTGAGTCTTGCAGGAGACAACTTGAAGGGCTTTGGTGGTATAAATACATAAATAAATATATATATATAAATACCCTGCTTTAAACGGATGAACGAAAACGCTCCGTCACCTGTCACCACCACACACAGGGGAGGGAGAGAGAAGACAGGAGGAGGAACATACTGGAACTTACAGAAGGAAGAGGAAGAGGAAGAGGTATCTAGTCTGTATATCGGACAGTGGTTGGTACGTGCGTGGAAAACATCAACTCCTCTACTGTTCTCTATGACCGGCTGCTCTGAACTCACCTGGGTAAGGGAATCCACTCGGACTCAAACCTTTACACATATCTTTAGGCTGACACACACACACACACACACACACACATTCTCATTAGCACACATGGACACAGTCTGCTGAGTGGCTGTTACGCTGAAGTGTTTGACTGGGACACTGGACTCTGTCTCTGTCTCTCCTCTCTGTCTCTCCTCTGTCTCTGTCTCTCCTCTGTCTCCTCTGTCTCTGTCTCTCCTCTCTGTCTCTCCTCTGTCTGTCTCTGTCTCTCTTCTGTCTCTCTATCTGTCTCTCCTCTCTGTCTCTCTCTCTGTCTCTCCTCTCTGTCTCTCCTCTCTCTCTCTCCTCTCTGTCTCTCCTCTGTCTCTCCTCTGTCTCTCTGTCTCTGTCTCTGTCTCTCCTCTGTCTCTCTCTCTGTCTCTCTCTCTGTCTCTGCTGCGGACCAGACGGACAGATGAGAAGGAGAGAACACAGGGAAGGACAGTAGTGGCTCAGAGAGGTAAGAGACTGTTCTCACCACTGTCTCTCTCTCTCTGTCTCTGTCTCTCCTCTGTCTCTGTTAAAAATCCTTTGTGTAGTGTTGTCCTCTGAAAACACACAGAGTCCTCTCTGTCTCTGTCTCTCCTCTGTCTTTGTCTTCTCCTCTGTCTTTGTGTTCTCCTCTGTCTCTGTTGTTTCTTCCATACAGCAGCACGTTCTGTTGTTTCTTCCTCTCTCTTCTGTCTTTGTCTGTCTCTGCTGCGGACCAGACGGACAGATGAGAAGGAGAGAACACAGGGAAGGACAGTAGTGGCTCAGAGAGGTAAGAGACTGTTTCGTCACACACCTGAGATGTGTTACCTGCTGTACTCGGTCATTGGCAGCCGATGTGTATCGTTTTTATATTCAGAGTTTTAAGGGGTTTAAAAAAAATGTTTTGTGTAGTGTTGTAGCCATGAAAACACACAGAGTCCTCTATAGGGATATCTGAGTTTACAATAACAAACACATCATACAGTTGTTTGTGTTCTGTACAGCAGCACGTTCTGTTGTTTGTGTTCTATACAGCAGCACGTTCTGTTGTTTGTGTTCCATACAGCAGCACATTCTGTTGTTTGTGTTCCATACAGCAGCACATTCTGTTGTTTGTTCCATACAGCAGCACGTTCAGTTGTTTGTGTTCTGTACAGCAGCACGTTCAGTTGTTTGTGTTCTGTACAGCAGCACGTTCTGTTGTTTGTGTTCCATACAGCAGCACGTTCTGTTGTTTGTGTTCTGTAGAGCAGCACGTTCTGTTGTTTGTGTTCTGTAGAGCAGCACGTTCTGTTGTTTGTTCCATACAGCAGCACGTTCCGTTGTTTGTGTTCTGTACAGCAGCACGTTCTGTTGTTTGTGTTCCATACAGCAGCACGTTCTGTTGTTTGTTCCATACAGCAGCACATTCCGTTGTTTGTGTTCTGTACAGCAGCACATTCTGCGTTCTGTTGTTTGTGTTCTGTACAGCAGCACGTTCTGTTGTTTGTGTTCTGTACAGCAGCACGTTCTGTTGTTTGTGTTCCATACAGCAGCACGTTCTGTTGTTTGTGTTCTGTAGAGCAGCACGTTCTGTTGTTTGTGTTCTGTAGAGCAGCACGTTCTGTTGTTTGTGTTCTGTACAGCAGCACGTTCTGTTGTTTGTGTTCTGTAGAGCAGCACGTTCTGTTGTTTGTGTTCTGTACAGCAGCACGTTCTGTTGTTTGTGTTCCATACAGCAGCACGTTCTGTTGTTTGTGTTCTGTACAGCAGCACGTTCTGTTGTTTGTGTTCTGTACAGCAGCACGTTCTGTTGTTTGTGTTCCATACAGCAGCACGTTCTGTTGTTTGTGTTCTGTACAGCAGCACGTTCTGTTGTTTGTGTTCTGTACAGCAGCACGTTCTGTTGTTTGTGTTCTGTACAGCAGCACGTTCTGTTGTTTTGTTCTATACAGCAGCACGTTCTGTTGTTTGTGTTCTGTACAGCAGCACGTTCTGTTGTTTGTGTTCTGTACAGCAGCACGTTCTGTTGTTTTGTTCTATACAGCAGCACGTTCTGTTGTTTGTGTTCTGTTGTTTGTGTTCAGCACGTTCTGTTGTTTGTGTTCCATACAGCAGCACGTTCTGTTGTTTGTGTTCTGTACAGCAGCACGTTCTGTTGTTTGTGTTCTGTTGTTTGCTGTACAGCACGTTCTGTTGTTTTGTTCTATACAGCAGCACGTTCTGTTGTTTGTGTTCTGTAGAGCAGCACGTTCTGTTGTTTGTGTTCTATACAGCAGCACGTTCTGTTGTTTGTGTTCTGTAGAGCAGCACGTTCTGTTGTTTTGTTCTATACAGCAGCACGTTCTGTTGTTTGTGTTCTGTAGAGCAGCACGTTCTGTTGTTTGTGTTCTGTACAGCAGCACGTTCTGTTGTTTGTGTTCCATACAGCAGCACGTTCTGTTGTTTGTGTTCTGTAGAGCAGCACGTTCTGTTGTTTGTGTTCTATACAGCAGCACGTTCTGTTGTTTGTGTTCTGTAGAGCAGCACGTTCTGTTGTTTGTGTTCCATACAGCAGCACGTTCTGTTGTTTGTGTTCCGTACAGCAGCACGTTCTGTTGTTTGTGTTCTGTAGAGCAGCACGTTCTGTTGTTTGTGTTCCATACAGCAGCACGTTCTGTTGTTTGTGTTCCGTACAGCAGCACGTTCTGTTGTTTGTGTTCTGTACAGCAGCACGTTCTGTTGTTTGTGTTCTGTACAGCAGCACGTTCTGTTGTTTGTGTTCCATACACTCACATGGTCTTTCTCAAATATATCGACATTAGTAATTTATATAATTTTTCCTACGAAAAATCTTGTCTCAGATGAAGAGCCCTGATAGTAAAGCATTAGATTGACGTGATGCAGATTCCTGCTAGTTATTTCATATAACATATAAATAACTTAACATGTTACAGACTTATGTGAGGACTGCCTGGCGTTAGTGTGTGTGTGTGTGTGTGTGTGTGTGTGTGTGTGTGTGTGTGTGTGTGTGTGTGTGTGTGTGTGTGTGTGTGTGTGTGTGTGTGTGTGTGTGTGTGTGTCAGTAGTTTGTTTTAATGTCACATGCACAAAAACACACACACACACAGTGAAACACACACAGTGGAACACACACACAGTGGAACACACACATACTGATACTAATAACACACACACACACAAAATCAGTCACACTGAAGCCATTTGCACTCTTAGATGTGTGATTTCCTCTGTCCCCAGGCATGCACAGCTCCAGATATATAGAGAGAGAGATAGAAACGGAGAGAGAGAGAGAGAGAGAAGAGAAGAGAAGAGAAGAGGAGAGAGAGAGAGAGAGAGAGAGAGAGAGAGAGAAGAGATGAGAGAGAGAGAGAAGAGAAGAGAAGAGAAGAGAAGAGAAGAGAAGAGAAGAGAAAGAGAGAGAGAGAGAGAGAGAGATGAGAGAGAGAGATGAGAGAGAGAGAGAGAGAGAGAGAGAGAGAGATGAGAGAGAAGAGAAGAGATGAGAGAGAGAGAGAGAGAGAGAGAGAGAAGAGATGAGAGAGAAGAGAAGAGATGAGAGAGAGAGAAGAGATGAGAGAGAAGAGAAGAGATGAGAGAGAAGAGGTATAGAGGTATAGAAACAGAATGAGAGCGAGCACAAAAGAGAAAGGGGGAAGGGAGAAAGAGAGAGATGGGATGGAGGTATAAGAGAGGGGGGAGTAGGTTGGAGGGGACATAGCTTAGTTATAGGTGATGTGTGTATGGGGAGGGGGGGGGGTCTACTACTGTGCTTAGTAACCGTATCTGGGGGGGAGAGAGAGGACCATAGGAAGATGAATGAGTTCATACCCACGGCCAGCATAAGAGAAATCTTCAGCTTGCTCCGACTGTAGTCTGTTTCCATTCTAATGATATTCACTGGGAATTATACATCTCTGTTACTCCTCTAATGTGACAGCTGAGACACACAAAGGAAGGCAGAGTTATCACGTCGAGCAGAGGAACATTTTCAAATGGCAAATTAGGCTCCGCTTCATTACTCTGCAGAGAGAGAATAGAGTATATACTGCTGCTGTGTTACCATAGTAACATGATGTAGCTGTAGAGAGAGAGAGAGAGAGAGAGAGAAGGGGGGTGAAAGAGAGAAAGGGGAGATGGATAGAGAGAAAGAAAGAAAGAACAGAATGAGAGAACAGGACATCTCTCTCTCTCTCTCTCTCTCTTTCTAGATGAAGAGTTGAAAGGAAGTATGTAACAGAGAGAGAGAAAACAGCAATAGATTTAAGGGAGAGGGAGAAAGGAGAAGAGGAGTTATCTATTGAAGTGTTTGTGTGAGATTTGTGAGGTCGTCCTTCCTTCTTCCACCCGGCTGGCTGTTTTATGAGCTGCACAATCACAGGAGAGAGAGAGACAGAGAGAGAGAGAGAGTGTGTGTGAGTGTGAGTGTGAGAGAGAGAGACAGAGAGAGACAGAGAGAGAGAGAGAGAGAGAGAGAGAGAGAGAGAGAGAGAGAGAGAGAGAGAGAGAGAGAGAGTGTGAGTGTGTGTGAGAGAGAGAGACAGAGAGAGAGAGACAGAGAGAGAGAGAGAGACAGCGACAGAGAGAGAGAGAGAGAGAGAGCGAGACAGAGAGAAATAGAGAGAGGGAGACAAAGGGAGAGAGAGAGAGAGTAGGGGCCTGACGACGAGTCTGCTAATACAGCTGACAGAGGCCTTTTTATGTTGGCTGGCGGGTGCAATAAAGCTGAGCCATTGATGCTAGATGTGTGTACACGTGCGCGTGTGTCAGAGTGATTCAGAGTGTTTTAAACAGGTATTCAGCTTCCTGCCTCTCTGAGACGCTGGTGACGTATTCAAATCATTCCTGAATGATCGGTGGGCTCCCTCAACACGAGGAGGAGAGGAGGGGGAGGAAGAGCAGAGGAGGGGGAGGAAGAGGGGGAGGAAGAGCGGAGGAGGAGGAGGAAGAGCGGAGGAGGAGGAGGAGGAGGGGGAGGAAGAGCAGAGGAGGGGGAGGAAGAGCGGAGGAGGGGGAGGAAGAGCGGAGGAGGGGGAGGAAGAGCGGAGGAGGGGGAGGAAGAGCGGAGGAGGAGGAGGAGGAGGGGGAGGGTTGGACAGGAGACAGCTGAGTCCATCAAAACAAATAAATACTACAGAAGAGAGTAGAACACAGAATGTGGCCCTCAGCACCACTAAACCACTACAGACCAGCAGAATGTGGCCCTCAGCACCACTAAACCACTACTAACAGGAGTGGTGTAAAGCTCGCTGCTATTGGACTCTGGAGCAGTGGAAACGAGTTCTCTGGAGTGATGAATCACGCTTCACCGTATGGCAGTCCGATGTACAAATCTGGGTTTGGCTGATGCCAGGAGAACGCTACCTGCCCGGATGCACAGTGCCAACTGTAAAGTTTGGTGGAGGAGGAATAATGATCTGGGGCTGTTTTTTCATGGTTCGGGCCCTTTAGTTCCAGTGAAGGGAAATCTAAACGCTACAGCATACAATGACATTCTAGATGATTCTGTGCTTCCAACATTGTGGCAACAGTTTGAGGAAGGCCCTTTCCTGTTTCAGCATGACAATGACCCCGTGCACAAAGCGAGGTCCATACAGAAATGGTTTGTCGAGATCGGTGTGGAAGAACTTCACTGGCCTGTACAGAGCCCTGACCTCAACCCCATCGAACACCTTTTGGATGAATTGGTACGCCGACTGTGAGCCAGGCCTATTCGCCCAACATCAGTGCCCGACCTCATTAATGCTCTTGTGTCTGAATGGAAGAAAGTCTCCACAGCAACGTTCCATCATCTAGTGGAAAGCCTTCCCAGAAGAGTGGAGGCTGTTGTAGCAGCAATGTTCCAACATCTAGTGGAAAGCCTTCCCAGAAGAGTGGAGGCTGTTATAGCAGCAATGTTCCAACATCTAGTGGAAAGCCTTCCCAGAAGAGTGGAGGCTGTTATAGCAGCAATGTTCCAACATCTAGTGGAAAGCCTTCCCAGAAGAGTGGAGGCTATTATAGCAGCAATGTTCCAACATCTAGAGGAAAGCCTTCCCAGAAGAGTGGAGGCTGTTATAGCAGCAATGTTCCAACATCTAGTGGAAAGCCTTCCCAGAAAAGTGGAGGCTGTTATAGCAGCAATGTTCCATCATCTAGTGGAAAGCCTTCCCAGAAGAGTGGAGGCTGTTATAGCAGCAATGTTCCAACATCTAGTGGAAAGCCTTCCCAGAAGAGTGGAGGCTGTTATAGCAGCAATGTTCCAACATCTAGTAGAAAGCCTTCCCAGAAGAGTGGAGGCTGTTATAGCAGCAATGTTCCAACATCTAGTGGAAAGCCTTCCCAGAAAAGTGGAGGCTGTTATAGCAGCAATGTTCCATCATCTAGGGGAAAGCCTTCCCAGAAGAGTGGAGGCTGTTATAGCAACAATGTTCCAACATCTAGTGGAAAGCCTTCCCAGAAGAGTGGAGGCTGTTATAGCAGCAATGTTCCAACATCTAGTGGAAAGCCTTCCCAGAAAAGTGGAGGCTGTTATAGCAGCAATGTTCCATCATCTAGTGGAAAGCCTTCCCAGAAGAGTGGAGGCTGTTATAGCAGCAATGTTCCAACATCTAGTGGAAAGCCTTCCCAGAAGAGTGGAGGCTGTTATAGCAGCAATGTTCCAACATCTAGTAGAAAGCCTTCCCAGAAGAGTGGAGGCTGTTATAGCAGCAATGTTCCAACATCTAGTGGAAAGCCTTCCCAGAAGAGTGGAGGCTGTTATAGCAGCAATGTTCCAACATCTAGCGGAAAGCCTTCCCAGAAGAGTGGAGGCTATTATAGCAGCAATGTTCCATCATCTAGAGGAAAGCCTTCCCAGAAGAGTGGAGGCTGTTATAGCAGCAAAGGGGGGGGACCAACTCCATATTAATGTCCATGATTTTGGAATGAGATGTTCAACAAGCAGGTTTCCACATACATTGGTCATATAGTGTACTTGGTATTCATATTTAATTGTTGTATTTAATTTAACCGTTATTTAACTAGGCAAGTCAGTCAAGAACAAATTCTTATTTACAATGACGGACTCCCAAAAGGCCTCCTGCGAGGACGGGGGATTAAAAATACTAAATAAAATATAAATATAAGACACAACACACATCACGACAAGAGAGACACCACAACACTACATAAAGAGAGACCACAACACTACATAAAGAGAGACAACACAACACTACATAAAGAGAGACACTACAACACTACATAAAGAGAGACAACACTACATAAAGAGAGACAACACAACACTACATAAAGAGAGACAACACTACATAAAGAGAGACACTACAACACTACATAAAGAGAGACAACACTACATAAAGAGAGACAACAACACTACATAAAGAGAGAGACCACAACACTACATAAAGAGAGACAACACTACATAAAGAGAGACACACACAACACTACATAAAGAGAGACACCACAACACTACATAAAGAGAGACACTACAACACTACATAAGAGAGACACCACAACACTACATAAAGAGAGACAACACAACACTACATAAAGAGAGACACCACAACACTACATAAAGAGAGACAACACAACACTACATAAAGAGAGACACCACAACACTACATAAAGAGAGACACCACAACACTACATAAAGAGAGACACTACAACACTACATAAAGAGAGACACCACAACACTACATAAAGAGACACAACACTACATAAAGAGAGACACTACAACACTACATAAAGAGAGACACCACAACACTACATAAAGAGAGACAACACTACATAAAGAGAGACACCACAACACAACATAGAGACACCACAACACAACATATAGACACCACAACACTACATAAAGAGAGACAACACTACATAAAGAGAGACAACACTACATAAAGAGAGACACCACAACACTACATAAAGAGAGACCACACAACACTACATAAAGAGAGACACCCAACACTACATAAAGAGAGACCACACAACACTACATAAAGAGAGACACCACAACACTACATAAAGAGAGACACTACAACACTACATAAAGAGAGACACCACAACACTACATAAAGAGAGACACAACACTACATAGAGAGAGACAACACTTCACTACATAAAGAGAGACAACACAACACTACATAGAGAGAGACACCACAACACTACATAAAGAGAGACACCACAACACTACATAAAGAGAGACACCACAACACTACATAAAGAGAGACACAACACTACATAAAGAGAGACACCACAACACTACATAAAGAGAGACACTACAACACTACATAAAGAGAGACACCACAACACTACATATAGAGAGACACCACAACACTACATAAAGAGAGACACCACTACACTACATAAAGAGAGACACAACACTACATAAAGAGAGACACCACAACACTACATAAAGAGAGACACCACAACACTACATAAAGAGAGACACCACAACACTACATAAAGAGAGACACCACAACACTACATAAAGAGAGACACAACACTACATAAAGAGAGACACCACAACACTACATAAAGAGAGACACCACAACACTACATAAAGAGAGACAACACAACACTACATAAAGAGAGACACCACAACACTACATAAGAGAGACAAACACTACATAAAGAGAGACACCACAACACTACATAAAGAGAGACACCACAACACTACATAGAGAGAGACACTACAACACTACATAAAGAGAGAGACACCACAACACAACATATAGACACCACAACACAACATATAGACACCACAACACTACATAAAGAGAGACACCACAACACTACATAAAGAGAGACAACACAACACTACATAAAGAGAGACACCACAACACTACATAAAGAGAGACACCACAACACTACATAAAGAGAGACACCACAACAATACATAGAGAGAGACCACAACACTACATAAAGAGAGACACCACAACACGACATAAAGAGAGACCACAACACTACATAAAGAGAGACACCACAACACGACATAAAGAGAGACACCACAACACTACATAAAGAGAGACAACACAACACTACATAAGGAGAGACACCACAACACTACATAAAGAGAGACAACACAACACTACATAGAGAGAGACCACAACACTACATAAAGAGAGACACCACTACATAAAGAGAGACAACACACCACTACATAAAGAGAGACACGACATAAAGAGAGACCACAACACTACATAAAGAGAGACACCACAACACAACATAGAGACACCACAACACAACATATAGACACCACAACACTACATAAAGAGAGACACCACAACACTACATAAAGAGAGACAACACAACACTACATAAAGAGAGACACCACAACACTACATAGAGAGAGACACCACAACACTACATAAAGAGAGACACCACAACACTACATAAAGAGAGACACCACAACACTACATAAAGAGAGACACCACACCACTACATAGAGAGAGACACCACAACACTAAATAAAGAGAGACACTACAACACTACATAAAGAGAGACACAACACTACATAAAGAGAGACAACACAACACTACATAAAGAGAGACACCACAACACTACATAAAGAGAGACACCACAACACTACATAGAGAGAGACACACACAACACTACATAGAGAGAGACACCACAACACTACATAAAGAGAGACAACACAACACTACATAAAGAGAGACACCATAAAGAGAGAGACACAACACTACACTAACACTAGAGAGAGACACCACAACACTACATAGAGAGAGAGACACCACAACACTACATAGAGAGAGAGACAACACAACACTACATAAAGAGAGACACCACAACACTACATAGAGAGAGAGACACCACAACACTACATAGAGAGAGAGACAACACAACACTACATAGAGAGAGAGACACCACAACACTACATAGAGAGAGAGACAACACAACATTACATAAAGAGAGACACCACAACACTACATAGAGAGAGAGACAACACAACACTACATAAAGAGAGACACCACAACACTACATACAGAGAGACACCACACCACTACATAGAGAGAGACAACACTACACTACATAAAGAGAGACACCACAACACTACATAAAGAGAGACACCACAACACTACATAGAGAGAGACAACACAACACTACATAAAGAGAGACACCACAACACGACATAAAGAGAGACCACAACACTACATAAAGAGAGACACCACAACACGACATAAAGAGAGACACCACAACACTACATAAAGAGAGACAACACAACACTACATAAAGAGAGACACCACAACACTACATAAAGAGAGACAACACAACACTACATGAAGAGAGACCCCACAACACTACATAGAGAGAGACCCCACAACACTACATAAAGAGAGACCCCACAACACTACATAAAGAGAGACACCACAACACTACATAAAGAGAGACACCACAACACTACATAAAGAGAGACACCACAACACTACATAAAGAGAGACAACACAACACTACATAGAGAGAGACAACAACACTACATAAAGAGAGACAACACAACACTACATAAAGAGAGACACCACAACACTACATAAAGAGAGACACCACAACACTACATAAAGAGAGACAACACTACATAAAGAGAGACACTACAACACTACATAAAGAGAGACACCACAACACTACATAAAGAGAGACCACAACACTACATAAAGAGAGACAACACAACACTACATAAAGAGAGACAACACAACACTACATAAAGAGAGACCACAACACTACATAAAGAGAGACAACACTACATAAAGAGAGACAACACAACACTACATAAAGAGAGACAACACTACATAAAGAGAGACCACAACACTACATAAAGAGAGACACTACAACACTACATAAAGAGAGACAACACAACACTACATAAAGAGAGACAACACTACATAAAGAGAGACACCACAACACTACATAAAGAGAGACACCACAACACTACATAAAGAGAGACCACAACACTACATAAAGAGAGACACCACAACACTACATAAAGAGAGACACCACAACACTACATAAAGAGAGACAACACAACACTACATAAAGAGAGACAACACTACATAAAGAGAGACAACACAACACTACATAAAGAGAGACCACACAACACTACATAAAGAGAGACAACACTACATAAAGAGAGACAACACTACATAAAGAGAGACACCACAACACTACATAAAGAGAGACAACACTACATAAAGAGAGACACCACAACACTACATAAAGAGAGACAACACTACATAAAGAGAGACACCACAACACTACATAAAGAGAGACACCACAACACTACATAAAGAGAGACACCACAACACTACATAAAGAGAGACAACACAACACTACATAAAGAGAGACAACACTACATAAAGAGAGACACCACAACACTACATAAAGAGAGACAACACTACATAAAGAGAGACACCACAACACTACATAAAGAGAGAGACACCACAACACTACATAAAGAGAGACAACACACTACATAAAGAGAGACACCACACCACAACACTACATAAAGAGAGACAACACTACATAAAGAGAGACACCACAACACTACATAAAGAGAGACAACACTACACTACATAAAGAGAGACAACACTACATAAAGAGAGACACCACAACACTACATAAAGAGAGACACCACAACACTACATAAAGAGAGACAACACAACACTACATAAAGAGAGACAACACTACATAAAGAGAGACACCACAACACTACATAAAGAGAGACAACACTACATAAAGAGAGACACCACAACACTACATAGAGAGAGACCACAACACTACATAAAGAGAGACACCACAACACTACATAAAGAGAGACAACACTACACTACATAAAGAGAGACAACACAACACTACATAAAGAGAGACCACAACACTACATAAAGAGAGACACCACAACACTACATAAAGAGAGACACCACAACACTACATAAAGAGAGACCACACAACACTACATAGAGAGAGACCACAACACTACATAAAGAGAGACACCACAACACTACATAAAGAGAGACACCACAACACTACATAAAGAGAGACACCACAACACTACATAAAGAGAGACCACAACACTACATAAAGAGAGACACCACAACACTACATAAAGAGAGACACCACAACACTACATAAAGAGAGACACCACAACACTACATAAAGAGAGACACCACAACACTACATAAAGAGAGACCACACAACACTACATAGAGAGAGACCACAACACTACATAAAGAGAGACACCACAACACTACATAAAGAGAGACAACACTACATAAAGAGAGACACCACAACACTACATAAAGAGAGACAACACTACATAAAGAGAGACAACACTACATAAAGAGAGACACCACAACACTACATAAAGAGAGACACCACAACACTACATAAAGAGAGACACCACAACACTACATAAAGAGAGACCACAACACTACATAGAGAGAGACAACACAACACTACATAAAGAGAGACACCACAACACTACATAAAGAGAGACAACACTACATAAAGAGAGACACACCACTACACTACATAAAGAGAGACACCACAACACTACATAGAGAGAGACACCACAACACTACATAAGAGAGACACCACAACACTACATAAAGAGAGACACCACAACACTACATAAAGAGACACCACAACACTACAAAAGAGACAACACAACACTACATAAAGAGAGACACCACAACACTACATAAAGAGAGACACCACAACACTACATAAAGAGAGACCACAACACTACATAAAGAGAGACACCACAACACTACATAAAGAGAGACCACAACACTACATAAAGAGAGACACCACAACACTACATAAAGAGAGACACCACAACACTACATAAAGAGAGAGACCACATAAGAGAGACCAACACTACATAAAGAGAGACACCACAACACTACATAAAGAGAGACACCACAACACTACATAAAGAGAGACACCACTACATAAAGAGAGACACCACAACACTACATAAAGAGAGACAACACTACATAAAGAGAGACACCACAACACTACATAAAGAGAGACAACACTACATAAAGAGAGACAACACTACATAAAGAGAGACACCACAACACTACATAAAGAGAGACACCACAACACTACATAAAGAGAGACACCACAACACTACATAAAGAGAGACCACAACACTACATAGAGAGAGACAACACAACACTACATAAAGAGAGACACCACAACACTACATAAAGAGAGACCACAACACTACATAAAGAGAGACAACACTACATAAAGAGAGACACCACTACACTACATAAAGAGAGACACCACAACACTACATAGAGAGAGACACCACAACACTACATAAAGAGAGACACCACAACACTACATAAAGAGAGACACCACAACACTACATAAAGAGAGACAACACAACACTACATAAAGAGAGACACCACAACACTACATAAAGAGACACCACAACACTACATAAAGAGAGACACCACAACACTACATAAAGAGAGACCACAACACTACATAAAGAGAGACACCACAACACTACATAAAGAGAGACACTAACATAAAGAGAGACAACACTACATAAAGAGAGACACCACAACACTACATAAAGAGAGACACCACAACACTACATAAAGAGAGACCACACTACATAAAGAGAGACCACACTACACTACATAAAGAGAGACCACAACACTACATAGAGAGAGACCACAACACTACATAAAGAGAGACACCACAACACTACATAAAGAGAGACAACACTACATAGAGAGAGACCACAACACTACATAAAGAGAGACACTACAACACTACATAAAGAGAGACCACACAACACTACATAAAGAGAGACAACACAACACTACATAAAGAGAGACACCACAACACTACATAAAGAGAGACAACACAACACTACATAAAGAGAGACACTACAACACTACATAAAGAGAGACACCACAACACTACATAAAGAGAGACACCACAACACTACATAAAGAGAGACAACACTACATAAAGAGAGACACCACAACACTGCAACACTACATAAAGAGAGACAACACAACACTACATAAAGAGAGACACCACAACACTACATAGAGAGAGACCACAACACTACATAAAGAGAGACACCACAACACTACATAAAGAGAGACAACACAACACTACATAAAGAGAGACAACACACAACACTACATAAAGAGAGACCACAACACTACATAAAGAGAGACACCACAACACAACACTACATAAAGAGAGACACCACAACACTACATAAAGAGAGACACACAACACTACATAGAGAGAGACAACTACATAAAGAGAGACACCACAACACTACATAAAGAGAGACACCACAACACTACATAAAGAGAGACACCACAACACTACATAAAGAGAGACAACAACACTACAAAGAGAGAGACACCACAACACTACATAAAGAGAGACACCACAACACTACATAAAGAGAGACACCACAACACTACATAAAGAGAGACACCACAACACTACTACATAAAGAGACCACACAACACTACATAGAGAGAGACCACAACACTACATAAAGAGAGACACCACAACACTACATAAAGAGAGACAACACTAAAGAGAGAGACACCACAACACTACATAAAGAGAGACAACACTACATAAAGAGAGACAACACTACATAAAGAGAGACACCACAACACTACATAAAGAGAGACACCACAACACTACATAAAGAGAGACACCACAACACTACATAAAGAGAGACCACAACACTACATAGAGAGAGACAACACAACACTACATAAAGAGAGACACCACAACACTACATAAAGAGAGACAACACTACATAAAGAGAGACACCACTACACTACATAAAGAGAGACACCACAACACTACATAGAGAGAGACACCACAACACTACATAAAGAGAGACACCACAACACTACATAAAGAGAGACACCACAACACTACATAAAGAGAGACAACACAACACTACATAAAGAGAGACACCACAACACTACATAAAGAGAGACACCACAACACTACATAAAGAGAGACCACAACACTACATAAAGAGAGACACCACAACACTACATAAAGAGAGACCACAACACTACATAAAGAGAGACACCACAACACTACATAAAGAGAGACACCACAACACTACATAAAGAGAGAGACCACCCAACACTACATAAAGAGAGACACCACAACACTACATAAAGAGAGACACCACAACACTACATAAAGAGAGACACCACTACATAAAGAGAGACACCACAACACTACATAAAGAGAGACAACACTACATAAAGAGAGACACCACAACACTACATAAAGAGAGACAACACTACATAAAGAGAGACAACACTACATAAAGAGAGACACCACAACACTACATAAAGAGAGACACCACAACACTACATAAAGAGAGACACCACAACACTACATAAAGAGAGACCACAACACTACATAGAGAGAGACAACACAACACTACATAAAGAGAGACACCACAACACTACATAAAGAGAGACCACAACACTACATAAAGAGAGACAACACTACATAAAGAGAGACACCACTACACTACATAAAGAGAGACACCACAACACTACATAGACACCAGAGACACCACAACACTACATAAAGAGAGACACCACAACACTACATAAAGAGAGACACCACAACACTACATAAAGAGAGACAACACAACACTACATAAAGAGAGACACCACAACACTACATAAAGAGAGACACCACAACACTACATAAAGAGAGACACCACAACACTACATAAAGAGAGACCACAACACTACATAAAGAGAGACACCACAACACTACATAAAGAGAGACCACAACACTACATAAAGAGAGACACCACAACACTACATAAAGAGAGACACCACAACACTACATAAAGAGAGAGACCACCCAACACTACATAAAGAGAGACACCACAACACTACATAAAGAGAGACCACAACACTACATAGAGAGAGACCACAACACTACATAAAGAGAGACACCACAACACTACATAAAGAGAGACAACACTACATAGAGAGAGACCACAACACTACATAAAGAGAGACACTACAACACTACATAAAGAGAGACCACACAACACTACATAAAGAGAGACAACACAACACTACATAAAGAGAGACACCACAACACTACATAAAGAGAGACAACACAACACTACATAAAGAGAGACACTACAACACTACATAAAGAGAGACACCACAACACTACATAAAGAGAGACACCACAACACTACATAAAGAGAGACAACACAACACTACATAAAGAGAGACACCACAACACTACATAAAGAGAGACAACACACCACTACATAAAGAGAGACACTACAACACTACATAAAGAGAGACAACACTACATAAAGAGAGACACTACAACACTACATAAAGAGAGACAACACTACATAAAGAGAGACCTAAGACAACAACACAGCATGGTAGCAACACATGACAACACAGCATGGTAGCAACACATGACAACACAGCACGGCAGCAACACAGCATGGTAGCAACACAGCATGGTAGCAACACAACATGACAACACAGCATGGCAGCAACACATGACAACACAGCATGGTAGCAACACATGACAACACAGCATGGTAGCAATACATGACAACACAGCATGGTAGCAACACATGACAACACAGCATGGTAGCAACACATGACAACACAGCATGGTAGCAACACATAACAACACAGCATGGCAGCAACACATGACAACACAGCATGGTAGCAACACATGACAACACAGCATGGTAGCAACACATGACAACACAGCATGGTAGCAACACAGCATGGTAGCAACACAGCATGGCAGCAACACATGACAACACAGCATGGCAGCAACACATGACAACACAGCATGGCAGCAACACATGACAACACAGCATGGTAGCAACACATAACAACACAGCATGGCAACAACACATGACAACACAGCATGGTAGCAACACATAACAACACAGCATGGCAACAACACATGACAACACAGCATGGCAGCAACACATGACAACACAGCATGGTAGCAACACATAACAACACAGCATGGCAACAACACATGACAACACAGCATGGTAGCAACACATAACAACACAGCATGGCAGCAACACATGACAACACAGCATGGTAGCAACACATAACAACACAGCATGGCAGCAACACATGACAACACGATACAAACATTATTGGGCAACAACACAAAGAGCAAGAAGGTAGAAACAATACAGTTACCAGTCAAACGTATATACAAAAAAAGTATACTTCCTTGTTATTACCTGGTAATTCCTGTATATAGCCATGTTATTACCTGGTACTTCCTGTATATAGCCATGTTATTACCTGGTACTTCCTGTATATAGCCATGTTATTACCTGGTACTTCCTGTATAAAGCCATGTTATTACCTGGTACTTCCTGTATATAGCCATGTTATTACCTGGTACTCCCTGTATATAACCATGTTATTACCTGGTACTGCCTGTATATAGCCATGTTATTACCTGGTACTCGCTGTATATAGCCATGTTATTACCTGGTACTCCTTGTATATAGCCATGTTATTATCTGGTACTTCCTGTATACAGCCATGTTATTACCTGGTACTTCCTGTATATAGCCATGTTATTACCTGGTACTTCCTGTATATAGTCATGTTATTACCTGGTACTTCCTGTATATAGCCATGTTATTACCTGGTACTTGCTGTATATAGCCATGTTATTACCTGGTACTTCCTGTATATAACCATGTTATTGTTCCTCGTTGTGGATTTATTCCTTGTGTTATTTTTCTATTATTTCTCTATTCTCTTTCTCTCTCACACACTCCACTGTTAGTCTACACCTGTGGTTTCTCTCTAGGGCCCGTAAGTAAACCATTCACTGTTAGTCTACACCTGTGGTTTCTCTCTAGGGCCCGTAAGTAAACCATTCACTGTTAGTCTACACCTGTGGTTTCTCTCTAGGGCCCGTAAGTAAACCATTCACTGTTAGTCTACACCTGTGGTTTCTCTCTAGGGCCCGTAAGTAAACCATTCACTGTTAGTCTACACCTGTGGTTTCTCTCTAGGGCCCGTAAGTAAACCATTCACTGTTAGTCTACACCTGTGGTTCTCTCTAGGGCCCGTAAGTAAACCATTCACTGTTAGTCTACACCTGTGGTTTCTCTCTAGGGCCCGTAAGTAAACCATTCACTGTTAGTCTACACCTGTGGTTTCTCTCTAGGGCCCGTAAGTAAACCATTCACTGTTAGTCTACACCTGTGGTTTCTCTCTAGGGCCCGTAAGTAAACCATTCACTATTAGTCTACACCTGTGGTTTCTCTCTAGGGCCCGTAAGTAAACCATTCACTGTTAGTCTACACCTGTGGTTTCTCTCTAGGGCCCGTAAGTAAACCATTCACTGTTAGTCTACACCTGTGGTTTCTCTCTAGGGCCCGTAAGTAAACCATTCACTGTTAGTCTACACCTGTGGTTTACCAAGCATGTGACAAATACAATTTGATTTGATTTAGAGGGAGGTGACATCTCCAGCCGTGCTCCTGCCACACCTCCCTAAAAGGGAACACGCCCGGGGTAAACATGAGGCTGCCCTCAAACAGCACACTATTCCCTACGTAGGGCACTTGCCCTGAGGGAGTGTAATACATAGGGAATAGGGTGCCATTTGGGACCTAATCCCATTGTTCTCTGTCTGTCAGCCCGGCCTGGCTGTGAAACTCTGAGGTGCGCGTGTGTGTGTGTGTGTGTGTGTGTGTGTGTGTGTGTGTGTGTGTGTGTGTGTGTGTGTGTGTGTGTGTGTGTGTGTGTGTGTGTGTGTGTGTGTGTGTGTGTGTGTGTGTGTGTGTGTGTGTGTGTGTGTGTGTGTGTGTGTGTGTGTGTGTGTGTGTGTGTGCGTGTGTGTGTGTGACAGGCAAAGCGGCTGACTGCGTGTCCTGGCGTTGTGATGATGAGACAGCAGATTCCTGAGAGCCTCACACACACACACACACACACACACACACACACACACACACACACACACACACACACATTATTATTATTCACCTAAACCATGTCACCAGGGTCCAGAGTTATTCCCCTAAACCATGTCACCAGGGCCCAGAGTTATTCCCCTGAACCATGTCACTAGGACCAAGAGTTATTCCCCTGAACCATGTCACTAGGACCAAGAGTTATTCCCCTGAACCATGTCACTAGGACCAAGAGTTATTCCCCTAAACCATGTCACTAGGGCCCAGAGTTATTCCCCTAAACCATGTCACTAGGCCCCAGAGTTATTCCCCTAAACCATGTCACTAGGGTCCAGAGTTATTCCCCTAAACAATGTCACCAGGGCCCAGAGTTATTCCCCTAAACCATGTCACCAGGGCCCAGAGTTATTCCCCTAAACCATGTCACCAGGGCCCAGAGTTATTCCCCTAAACCATGTCACCAGGGCCCAGAGTTATTCCCCTAAACCATGTCACTAGGGCCCAGAGTTATTCCCCTAAACCATGTCACTAGGACCAAGAGTTATTCCCCTAAACAATGTCACCAGGGCCCAGAGTTATTCCCCTAAACCATGTCACCAGGGCCCAGAGTTCTGGCAGACCTGATGTGTGTCTGTGAAGTAATTCAGCAGCTTGAGATACTGAGTACTGTAGTTTGGGTCTGTCCTTCCTGCTGTACCCCCTCTTCTCCCCAATTGGTAGTTACAGTCTTGTCCCATCGCTGCAACTCCCCTACGGACTCGGGAGAGGCGAAGGTCGAGAGCCATGTGTCCTCCGAAACACGACCATGCCAAGCCGCACTGCTTCTTGACACACTGCCCGCTTAACCCGGAAACCAGCCGCACCAATGTGTCGGTGAAGCACCGTCAAGCTGGAGACCAAAATCAGCTTGCGGGCTTCAAAACGAGTCGCTAGAGCGCGATAGGACAAGGAAATCCCAGCCAGCCAAACCCTCCTTTAACCCAGACGACCCTGGGACAATTGTGTTCCGCCTCATGGGTCTCCCAGTTCACGGCCAGCTCTGACACAATCCGGGATCGAACCCAGGTCTGAAGTGCCACAACTAGCACTAGCGATACAGTACCTTAGACCACTGCGTCACTCGGGAGGACTGTCCTGCTGGATCCCTGAGGGCTATTTGGAGTGGCTCTTGGGGGTGCTGATCTTCCGGGCGCAGATAGCTGTCGGTTGGAGTGGCTCTTGGGGGTGCTGATTTACATTTACATTTACATTTAAGTCATTTAGCAGACGCTCTTATCCAGAGCGACTTACAAATTGGTGCTTTCACCTTATGACATCCAGTGGAACAGCCACTTTACAATAGAGCATCTAGGTCTTTTAAGGGGGGTGAGAAGGATTACTTTATCCTATCCTAGGTATTCCTTAAAGAGGTGGGGTTTCAGGTGTCTCCGGAAGGTGGTGATTGACTCCGCTGTCCTGGCGTCGTGAGGGAGTTTGTTCCACCATTGGGGGGCCAGAGCAGCGAACAGTTTTGACTGGGCTGAGCGGGAACTGTACTTCCTCAGTGGTAGGGAGGCGAGCAGGCCAGAGGTGGATGAACGCAGTGCCCTTGTTTGGGTGTAGGGCCTGATCAGAGCCTGGAGGTACTGAGGTGCCGTTCCCCTCACAGCTGATCTTCCGGGCGCAGATAGCTGTCGGTTCCATTACTCGGCGGCTGCTGTTGTTACCTTTTCACTAACCTAACGTAGTTACGAGGTCAAAATAAAACACTTGAGCCGTGTCTCCAGGAAACTGAAAAAAAATTAGGTTGAAAATACTGTATCCTTGTAAACCGTAAACATCTGTTCTTTATCACTGACAGCAGCTGGCCACCTAGCATCATGGCATCTCTCTGACTCACCTCCCCCCTCCCCCCCAAAATAGACTGTGACACTGTTAGACACTAGGGTACGAGCCTGTTTGGCACCACCGTACCATTCACTCAGAATATATTACACTACGACTCCCAGAGAGACGTAACGCAGTGTGCAGAGATGAAGTGTTGACAACCTGAGGAGGCTAAAAAATGTTCTAAATGTCTGGCCTTGTTCCCTCTTTGGCAGAGCTGCACCTCGTCGACAGACTACCCACCAAAACCACCGGCTGGCTGACCGACCGATCGACTCCTCCCCTCCGGTGGCTTTATTGAATGGGACCCTGGGCACAGCGGAGCTGGAGAATTTAAAATACGAGACCCCTCAGGAGTACTCCTGTCCTACACGCGTAGCTGTGCCCCGAGCAGCGAGCTGCGAAACACACAGCCAATAAATCAATAGCAGGGACCTCAGATTCCTCCATTACCACCCCCCGGCTGGCCTGGCGGAGGACAGCAGCAGAGCTACAGATGAGAACCTGCTGACCAGGGCCTAACCACCACAGCCCCTGGAGGACAGCCCTTGGGGGACAGCCCTGGAGGACAGCCCTGGGGGACAGCCGTGGAGGACAGCCCTGGAGGGCAGCCGTGGAGGACAGCCGTGGAGGACAGCCCTGTAGGACAGCCCTGGGGGACAGCCGTGGAGGACAGCCCTGATACTGGACCCTCTCTAACCATCAACACAAGACAAGGGTGTTCTGACTGCGGTGGTGAGGAGGCCTGGTTCTGGTCCCTCTCTAACCATCAACACAAGACAAGGGTGTTCTGACTGCGGTGGTGAGGAGGGCGGAGGCCTGGTTCTGGTCCCTCTCTAACCATCAACACAAGACAAGGGTGTCCTGACTGCGGTGGTGAGGAGGGCGGAGGCCTGGTTCTGGTCCCTCTCTAACCATCAACACAAGACAAGGGTGTCCTGACTGCGGTGGTGAGGAGGGCGGAGGCCGGGTTCTGGACCCTCTGGTTCCATTTGGAGCTACAATACACCCGAATGCAGCTAAACCCAGAGAAGCCCACAATGACATCTTGAAAATATTTTATAGTTATTTTCTCTCTCCTCTTATTTCTAGACCTTCAAGTCCTTGTGTTTTTATTCAAGCGGGTTTTTACACAGGGAGAAAATGACATGAGTATAAGCATTGTCTGTGATGCTGCTTTTTGAGGATTACGTCTTGATGTTTGACAGGGAAATTGAATTCAGGCTTTAAAAACCCTGTCCCAGTATTTTCCATGTCCTCTGTCGCCATAGTAATCAAGGTCGTCCACGTTCAGAGTGTTATTTGAGACTGAGCAACAATAGCATGTTCATGACCGTATACACACTCCATCTCATGTGAGAGGAGAGACAAGGGCCCCAGCCTTAATCCACCGGCCCCTGGAACAAATCATATCTGATGTGTGAAAAGAAAAAGAGACAACCCAACAGAACCCAACACAACAGAACCTAACAGAACAGAACCCAACACAACACAACAGAACAGAACCCAACAGAACACAACACAACAGAACCCAACAGAACAGAACACAACACAACAGAACCCAACAGAACCCAACAACAGAACCCAACAGAACACAACAGAACCCAACAGAACAGAACCCAACACAACACAACAGAACAGAACCCAACAGAACACAACACAACACAACAGAACCCAACAGAACAGAACCCAACACAACAGAACAGAACCCAACAGAACACAACACAACAGAACCCAACAGAACAGAACCCAACACAACACAACAGAACAGAACCCAACAGAACCCAACACAACACAACAGAACAGAACCCAACAGAACACAACACAACACAACCCAACAGAACAGAACCCAACACAACACAACAGAACCCAACACAACACAACAGAACCCAACAGAACCCAACAGAACACAACACAACAGAACCCAACACAACAGAACAGAACACAACACAACAGAACCCAACACAACAGAACACAACAGAACAGAACCCAACAGAACACAACACAACAGAACCCAACACAACAGAACAGAACCCAACACAACACAACATAACCCAACACAACAGAACCCAACACAACACAACAGAACAGAACCCAACACAACACAACAGAACCCAACAGAACACAACACAACAGAACCCAACACAACACAACACAACAGAACCCAACAGAACACAACACAACAGAACCCAACAGAACAGAACCCAACACAACAGAACAGAACCCAACACAACACAACACAACACAACATAACCCAACAGAACACAACACAACAGAACCCAACACAACAGAACACAACACAACACAACAGAACCCAACACAACAGAACAGAACAGAACCCAACACAACACAACAGAACCCAACACAACACAACAGAACCCAACACAACAGAACCCAACACAACACAACAGAACCCAACACAACACAACAGAACAGAACCCAACAGAACACAACAGAACCCAACACAACAGAACACAACAGAACACAACACAACAGAACAGAACCCAACAGAACACAACAGAACACAACACAACACAACAGAACCCAACACAACACAACAGAACAGAACCCAACACAACACAACATAACCCAACACAACAGAACCCAACACAACACAACAGAACAGAACCCAACACAACACAACAGAACAGAACCCAACAGAACACAACACAACAGAACCCAACACAACACAACAGAACCCAACAGAACACAACACAACACAACAGAACCCAACAGAACAGAACCCAACACAACACAACAGAACCCAACAGAACAGAACCCAACACAACACAACAGAACAGAACCCAACAGAACACAACACAACACAACAGAACCCAACACAACAGAACACAACACAACACAACAGAACCCAACACAACAGAACAGAACCCAACACAACAGAACCCAACACAACACAACAGAAACCAACACAACACAACACAACAGAACCCAACACAGAGAAGAGGTCTGGGGACCGACTAAGGATGCCATGGTGATTTGTGCTTCTCTCTATCGGTTTGAGAACAAGGTCTGTAATAAGAGAACCATTGAAACTAATTGGATTGAACATGGATTACCAGTGTGCTCCTAAAGCCAGCGAGGCAGCGGCACTTTTCTCTTAAATCCAAAAGAACACTTTTCAGGGACGCTTTCTCTTTTTATCTGCAAGATCGATTTCCAGACCATTGATTGGTTGATGTGGTGGCTTCCCTCCCGGCCAGGCCATCGGCTGCGTTAGCTATCTACCTATCACAGACCAGAGAGAGAGAAAGAGGGATGGAGAGTCTGGATGAACTAGAGCACCCTCTGCTAGGAAGGGAGAGCCCCAAGGCAGATCCCCGAGGCCTGGGTACTACCTGCACCACTAACCGCCTGTTCAACGGTGTCCTGATGAGGTGTGAGGAGGATAAGACACTGCCCCCACTGGGCTGGAGGGTTTACTGCGGGGGGGCAGGAGAACCAGGACCAGGGGAGCTCGGGTACCAGCAGGCCCAGCAACAGCTGTTAGATCCTTGCTCCCTCCCCTGCACTCTGGAGACCCTGTACCCACCGGCTCCTCTCTGGGGCCACCCTGATGCCATGGGTCTGGGGAACAAGGACTATTTGGAGACCACGTTTGTGGACATCTACCCCGAGTCACCGCTGGAGAGGAAACTGTTTGCCGAGAGCGAACAGGACATTCACTCTGTCTTCTACAGCCTAGAGGACGAAGACGATCTGCTGCCCGACTACGAGGTGAGAAAGGATCCCATTGTAGCACGGTCAGTAGGGCATGGTGCTTGCAATGCTAAGGGTCGTGGGTTCGATTTCTGCTGGGGCCCCCCCATATATAACCTATGCATGAAAGTACCTTTGGATAAAGTACATCTTCTAAATGCCATATCCTATATTACTCTACAGAAATATAACACAACATGTTGGTTTCATGAGCAGTAATAAAAGATAGCAGAAATGTGGTTTCTCTAAAATATTGTGAACAAATTTGTTTACATCCCTGTTAGTGAGCATTTCTCCTTTGCCAAGATAATCCATCCAACTAACTGGTCAGATTTGCCAAATGGAGGGCGAGGGAGAGCTTTGTACGTGTCTCTGTGTGTGGAGTAAAGGTGGTCCAGAGTTTTTTTCCCTCTGGTTGCACATTTAACATGCTGGTAGAAATGAGGTAGAACTGATTTAAGTTTCCCTGCATTAAAGTCCCCGGCCACTAGGAGCGCCGCCTCTGGCTGAGCGGTTTCCTCTCTTGGCAAATAGTGTGATCTGGAGCTCATCATAACATACTACTTCAGGCGAGCAAAACTCGAGAGACTTCCTTAGATTTCGTGCACCAGCTGTTGTTTACAAATATGCACTCGTATTACCGGAGTTGAAGCTGTTCTATCCTGCCGGTGCAGTGTATATCCCGCTAGCTGAATATCCATGTCATCATTCAGCCACGATTCCGTGAAACATAACATGTTACAGTTTTTGATGTCCCATTGGTAGGATATTCGTGATTGTACCTCGTCTAGTTTATTGTCCAATGATTGCACGTTGGCGAGTAATATCGGTGGCAGAAACATTATGTACAACTTAAGTTACAAATCACGTGAAAAAACACATCATTACCACAATTGAGAACAGAGTGCCCCATGGTGGCAGTGGGGTTATGTATGGGCAGACATAAGCAATGGACAACCAACACAATTGTATTCTATCGATGGCAATTTGAATGCACAGAGATACTGTGACGAGATCCTGAGGCCCATTGTCGTGCCATTCATCCGCCACCATCACCTCATGTTTCAGCATGATAATGCACGGCCCCATGTTGCAAGTACACAATTCCTGGAAGCTGAAAATGTCACAGTTCCCGCCAATATCCAGCAACTTCACACAGCCATTTAAGAGGAGTGGGGACAACATTCCACAGGCCATAATCAACAGCCTGATCAACTCTATGTGAAGGAGATGTGATGCTCTGCATGAGGCAAATGGTGGTCACACCAGATACTGACTGGTTATCTGATCCACACCACATACTGACTGGTTATCTGATCCACACCAGATACTGACTGGTTATCTGATCCACTCTTATTACTTTTTGTTTAAGGTATCTGTGACCAACAGATACAGTGCCTTGCGAAAGTATTCGGCCCCCTTGAACTTTGTGACCTTTTGCCACATTTCAGGCTTCAAACATAAAGATATAAAACTGTATTTTTTTGTGAAGAATCAACAACAAGTGGGACACAATCATGAAGTGGAACGACATTTATTGGATATTTCAAACTTTTTTAACAAATCAAAAACTGAAAAATTGGGCGTGCAAAATTATTCAGCCCCCTTAAGTTAATACTTTGTAGCGCCACCTTTTGCTGCAATTACAGCTGTAAGTCTCTTGGGGTATGTCTCTATCAGTTTTGCACATCGAGAGACTGAACATTTTTCCCATTCCTCCTTGCAAAACAACTCGAGCTCAGTGAGGTTGGATGGAGAGCATTTGTGAACAGCAGTTTTCAGTTCTTTCCACAGATTCTCGATTGGATTCAGGTCTGGACTTTGACTTGGCCATTCTAACACCTGGATATGTTTATTTTTGAACCATTCCATTGTAGATTTTGCTTTATGTTTTGGATCATTGTCTTGTTGGAAGACAAATCTCCGTCCCAGTCTCAAGTCTTTTGCAGACTCCATCAGGTTTTCTTCCAGAATGGTCCTGTATTTGGCTCCATCCATCTTCCCATCAATTTTAACCATCTTCCCTGTCCCTGCTGAAGAAAAGCAGGCCCAAACCATGATGCTGCCACCACCATGTTTGACAGTGGGGATGGTGTGTTCAGGGTGATGAGCTGTGTTGCTTTTACGCCAAACATAACGTTTTGCATTGTTGCCAAAAAGTTCAATTTTGGTTTCATCTGACCAGAGCACCTTCTTCCACATGTTTGGTGTGTCTCCCAGGTGGCTTGTGGCAAACTTTAAACGACACATTTTATGGATATCTTTAAGAAATGGCTTTCTTCTTGCCACTCTTCCATAAAGGCCAGATTTGTGTAATATACGACTGATTGTTGTCCTATGGACAGAGTGTCCCACCTCAGCTGTAGATCTCTGCAGATAATCCAGAGTGATCATGGGCCTCTTGGCTGCATCTCTGATCAGTCTTCTCCTTGTATGAGCTGAAAGTTTAGAGGGACGGCCAGGTCTTGGTAGATTTGCAGTGGACTGATACTCCTTCCATTTCAATATTATCGCTTGCACAGTGCTCCTTGGGATGTTTAAAGCTTGGGAAATCTTTCTGTATCCAAATCCGGCTTTAAACTTCTTCACAACAGTATCTCGGACCTGCCTGGTGTGTTCCTTGTTCTTCATGATGCTCTCTGCGCTTTTAACGGACCTCCTCACAGTGCAGGTGCATTTATACGGAGACTTGATTACACACAGGTGGATTGTATTTATCATCATTAGTCATTTAGGTCAACATTGGATCATTCAGAGATCCTCACTGAACTTCTGGAGAGAGTTTGCTGCACTGAAAGTAAAGGGGCTGAATAATTTTGCACGCCCAATTTTTCAGTTTTTGATTTGTTAAAAAAGTTTGAAATATCCAATAAATGTCGTTCCACTTCATGATTGTGTCCCACTTGTTGTTGATTCTTCACAAAAAAAATACAGTTTTATATCTTTATGTTTGAAGCCTGAAATGTGGCAAAAGGTCGCAAAGTTCAAGGGGGCCGAATACTTTCGCAAGGCACTGTACATATCTGTATTCCCAGTCATATGAAATCCATAGATTAGGCCATCATTTATTTATTTCAATTGAACTGTAACTCAGTAAAATCTTTAAAATTGTTGCATGTTGCGTTTATATTTTATTGTTCAGTATATATTATAAGTACAGTCTCTCATTGCTGGGACATCCAGTTTGGATCGGTAAACGTTGCTGTACTGTGTTGTCTTACAGTACAGTAGACCGTACGGTACACACACAGAGTGGTGAGAATAGGTCGTTTTACATTAACAGAACAGAGCAAATCTCTTTGTTTAAACCAATGATTTATGTTTACACTAGATGACTGACAGAGAGGCTCTTTTATAGCTTCCAAAATATATATATGTTTTTTTTTACAAAAGGTGGGGGAGTGTCCAGACGGAGGCTTGGTGGCTTCAGAACAATGCATCTCTCCTGATGATGTAGTCTACTGTAACTGATGCATAACTAAATAGTTATA
>NC_088409.1:99953687-100143687 GCF_034236695.1 Oncorhynchus nerka
TCCTACTACTACATCTTAGCTTGTCCCAAAATAACATTTGACATTTTCTTACTATATTGAAATGCCAAAATATTAGTGTTATTGAAAATAAAAAAACTCCCCTACAGCTGTACACAAAGGGTATTTTCGAAAATAGGTTTTATCCTGTCACATAAAACAGTGAAAATGTTTTCTCTTATATTACTAAAAGGACATCCATCTACAGCATCTGAGATACAAAAGTAATAATTGCAATGATGCCATGGAACACCCTCCATTGCATATCACACCAGTCCCCTTTACTACCGGTGGCTTGTACAGTGTTCTCCATGCTGGCTTTACCTTGTCATCAACCCCCTCCATTACATATCACCAGTCCCCTTTACTACTGGTGGCTTGTACAGTGCCCTCCATGCTGGCTTTACCTTGTCACCTAGTTTTACCCTCCAATGGGTGTCTATTTCTATTTTTCAAAACGTTGACACACACCCCATGTATAACTCCTTCCCATCCACCTCGTCCAAACCCACCTCATCCAAACCCACCTCGTCCAAACACACCTCGTCCAAACCCACCTCTTCCAACCCTCTCAAATCCAGTAATGACGTCTTTCTGTTCGACTCTGGGATATTGGTTGTAATCCCTAGTCTTGGAAATCGGATGTTTTCATTTTGTACCTTCTTCTTGTGGAGAGCCTTCCTGCAGCTTTCTAGCAGTTGTTCGCCAATCCTTTCCGACCTCACCCCCAAATGTTCAGCCACCCGTCCTCCATCCATGAAGGTGCCATGTCCATTAACCGCTCTGGGACGGTAGCGTCCCCCGCCCACAGCCAGTGAAAGTGCCAAATTCAAAACAACAACAATCTCATAATTAAAATTCCTCAAGCATACAAGTATTTTACACCATTTTAAAGATAAAATTCTCATCACAGTGTTGGACTTCAAAAAGGCTTAACAGCGAAAGCACCACAAACGATTATGTTAGGTCAGCACCTAGTCACAGAAAAACACAGCCATTTTTCCAGCCAAAGAGAGGAGTCTCAAAAAGCAGAAATAGAGAGAAAATTAATCACTAACCTTTGATGATCTTCATCAGATGACACTCATAGGACTTCATGTTACACAATACATGTATGTTTTGTTCGATAAAGTTCATATTTATATACAAAAATCTCAGTTTACATTGGCGTGTTATGTTCAGTAGTTCCAAAACATGCAGTGGTTTTGCAGAGAGCCACATCAATTTACAGAAATACTCATAATAAACGTTGATTAAAGATATGACTATTATACATGGAACTTTAGATAAACTTCTCCTTAATGCAACGGCTGTGTCAGATTTCAAAAAGAAATGTACGGAAAAAGCACACCATGCAATAATCTGAGTACGGCGCATAAAGATATCCGCCATATTGTGGAGTCAACATTAGTCAGAATATATATTATATAGAATAAATTATAATATATAATTATATATATCAAAGGTAAGTGAATATTTGTAATGCTATTTCTGAATAATGTTGACTCCAACATGGCAGATATTTCTTTGGCTGGATTGGGCTCTGAGCGCCGTACTCAGATTATTGCATGGTTTTCTTTTTCCGTAAAGTTTTTAAAAAATCTGACACAGCGTTTGCATTAAGGAGAAGTCTATCTTTAATGCTGTGAATAACACTTGTATCTTTCATCAGTGTTTATGATGAGTATTTCTGTAAATTGATGTGGCTCTCTGCAAAATCACCGGATGTTTTGGAAGCAAAACATTACTGCACGTAACGCGCCAATGTAAACTGAGATTTTTGGATATAAATATGAACTTTATCGAACAAAACATACATATATTGTGTAACATGAAGTCCTATGAGTGTCATCTGATGAAGATCATCAAAGGTTAGTGATGAATTTTATCTCTATTTCTGCTTTTTGTGACTCCTCTCTTTGACTGGAAAAATGGCTGTGTGTGTTTTTGTGACTTGGCTATGACCTAACATAATCATATGTTGTGCTTTCGCTATAAAGCCTTTTTGAAATCAGACACGGTGGGTAGATTAACAAGAAGTTGATCTTTCTAAATCGCTGACTGTGCAGTTAAAATCCCCCGCAAGAAATAAATCATCCTCAGTGTTACATTTCTCAATGGTATTTGATTATCTCTCTAAAAAACATACCCTCTCGACTGCCACTAATGGGGCATGTACATGTATTAAACACATAGTGATGTGTGATGAAGTGATGTCTTCATGCCTCGCTCTAATGTTTAATAACCTCCACGACCTCTTCAACCTCACATGACAAAGGCAAAAAACCTCTTGAGAACAGGATGGCCACTCCCACTTTTTTGAGCTTTCATTTCATTTCATTTTTTTACACACCACTGTCCCTTTCCTTTCATTAACTCTACGGCTCTTTCTTTTTTGTTACGTCTCTCGCTCCGTTTACGTCGAAAATAAGAAATCTTAAAAACTGCTCCTGGCTGGGGAAAGACTACAGAGGAAGAGACGGAAAACATGTCTTTACAGGAAGAGACAGAAAACATCTCTTTACAGGAAGAGACAGAAAAAATCTCTTTACAGGAAGAGACAGAAAACATCTCTTTACAGGAAGAGACAGACAACATCTGTTTACAGGAAGAGACAGAAAACATCTCTTTACAGGAAGAGACAGAAAACATGTCTTTACAGGAAGAGACGGAAAACATCTCTTTACTGGAAGAGACAGGAAACATCTCTTTACAGGAAGAGACAGAAAACATCTCTTTACAGGAAGAGACGGAAAACATCTCTTTACTGGAAGAGACAGGAAACATCTCTTTACAGGAAGAGACAGAAAACATCTCTTTACAGGAAGAGACAGAAAACATCTCTTTACAGGAAGAGACAGAAAACATCTCTTTACAGGAAGAGACAGAAAACATCTCTTTACAGGAAGAGACGGGAAACATCTCTTTACAGGAAGAGACAGGAAACATATCTTTACAGGAAGAGACAGAAAACATCTCTTTACAGGAAGAGACAGACAACATCTGTTTACAGGAAGAGACAGAAAACATCTCTTTACTGGAAGAGACAGGAAACATCTCTTTACAGGAAGAGACGGAAAACATCTCTTTACAGGAAGAGACAGACAACATCTGTTTACAGGAAGAGACAGAAAACATCTCTTTACAGGAAGAGACAGAAAACATCTCTTTACAGGAAGAGACATTCTCTTTACAGGAAGAGACGGGAAACATCTCTTTACAGGAAGAGACGGGAAACATATCTTTACAGGAAGAGACGGCAAACATCTCTTTACAGGAAGAGACAGAAAACATCTCTTTACAGGAAGAGACAGAAAACATCTCTTTACAGGAAGAGACGGGAAACATCTCTTTACAGGAAGAGACGGGAAAACATCTCTTTACAGGAAGAGATGGAAAACATCTCTTTACAGGAAGAGACGGGAAACATCTCTTTACAGGAAGAGACAGAAAACATCTCTTTACAGGAAGAGACAGAAAACATCTCTTTACAGGAAGAGACGGGAAATATCTCTTTACAGGAAGAGACGGGAAACATATCTTTACAGGAAGAGACGGCAAACATCTCTTTATTGGAAGATACAGAAAACATCTCTTTACAGGAAGAGACAGAAAACATCTTTTACAGGAAGAATAGGTTTTATCTCTTTCACAGGAAAACAGTGAAAATCTTTACAGGAAGAGACGGAAAACATCTCTTTACAGGAAGAGACGGGAAACATCTCTTTACAGGAAGAGAAGGGAAACATCTCTTTACAGAGTTAAGGCTGCAACTGAACCTTTTCCTTTAGAGTTTAAATCAACAACTTTCTTGAGTCTAGCGATTTCAGGGCTTGTCAAACCTCCCCCTGTTATTTATTTTTTTACATCAAAACCTTTGCTGGTACAATAAACAAATCACTTTCAGGAAGAAAACAAATCTGTTACATAATAACCCTGCATACATTTCTTCCCTTTAGCTGATTTCAGAAATCGACGTACCGTCTCAATCCCATACCTCCCTTCCACCCCATTTCTCTCGCTATGGGGTGGAAGGGAGCGTGTTGTGATGCGTCAGACGACCCACTCGCTCTATCCTGACCAGAGGAAAACGTCACCATCTCTACAACCTGTTTATCCTCAAATGATTTATCAAGAAAACAGCTGCTTCATTTTCCATTGTTTTTTTCCCCCCAGACCTGGGCCCTGACAGACCTGGGCCCTGACAGACCTGGGCCCTGACAGACCTGGGCCCTGACAGACCTGGACCCTGTCAGACCTGAGCCCTGACAGACCTGGACCCTGTCAGACCTGGGCCCTGATAGACCTGGGCTCTGACAGACCTGGGCTCTGACAGACCTGGACCCTGACAGACCTGGACCCTGACAGACCTGGGCCCTGACAGACCTGGGCCCTGACAGACCTGGGCCCTGACAGACCTGGACCCTGTCAGACCTGGGCCCTGTCAGACCAGTCGCCAGGACTACAAATACAAATTCCATCTAGACACTGTTGCCCTAAAGCACACAAAAAACTATACATATCTCGGCCTAAACATCAGCGCCACAGGTAACTTCCACAAAGCTGTGAACGATCTGAGAGACAAGGCAAGAAGGTCCTTCTACGCCATCAAACATACCAATTAGTTTTGGCTAAAAATACTTGAATCAGTCACCCATTGCCCTTTTGTTGTGAGTTCTTCCTGCAAGATTTCAAAGCAAATTGAGACTCTGCATGCAGAATCCTGCAAAAAATCTCCTCCGTGTACAACGTCAAACACCAAATAATGCCAGAATTAGGCCGATACTCACTCCAAAATCCAGAAAAGAGACATCCACCTAAAGGTGCCAAACCTTCCATAACAAAGCCATCACATGAGATGAACCTGGAGAAGAGTCCCCTAAGCCCAAGCAGCCAGGGGCTGAAAGTGCACAAACACAAACAGACCCCTCAGAGATCCAGGACAGCAACAAATTCAGTAGACCAACCATGAGAAAACAAAAGTATTACTTACACCATTTTAAAGAAGCAGTAAAATTCTCATCACAGTGTTGGACTTCAAAAAGGCTTAAGAGAGCGAAAGCACCACAAACGATTATGTTAGGTCAGCACCTAGTCACAGAAAAACACAGCCATTTTTCCAGTCAAAGAGAGGAGTCAGACAAAAGCAGAAATACAGATAAAATGAATCACTAACCTTGATGATCTTCAGAGAGATGACACTCATAGGACTTCATGTTACACAATACATGTGTTATGTTTTGTCCTCTCTGACCCTGACACACCAATTCACAGATGAATTTATCCCCCAAAAACTGACACTGTCGTTGTGAGGTAACTGAACTAAGTATAGAACTCACTGAGACAGGAGTGTTTAACAGATCAATCAGAACATCACAGAACATTCCCTGATATACAGAACTTTACAGAACACAAACAGGGGTGCAGAGGACTCAGATTTAGAACACAGACAGGGGTGTAGAGGACTCAGATTTAGAACACAGACAGGGGTGCAGAGGACTCAGATTTACAACACAGACAGGGGTGCAGAGGACTCAGATTTAGAACACAGACAGGGGTGCAGAGGACTCAGATTTAGAACACAGACAGGGGTGCAGAGGACTCAGATTTAGAACACAGACAGGGGTGCAGAGGACTCAGATTTAGTGGGGCAGACGGGTGAAGTGGGTGATCAAATATTTTGTGAGGTGAATTATTCATAAAGCACATCTGCTGGAAATAAAACCGATTATTATTGTAGCAGAACATAAAACTAGAAACATAATCAGACTGGATCAGTCAAAAGGAGAGAGGGAGGGGAGGAGAGAGAGAGAGAGAGAGAGAGAGAGAGAGAGAGAGAGTGGGAGGGAGGGGAGGAGAGAGGGAGAGATGGAGAGAGAGAGAGGGATGGTAGGAGAGAGAGAGAGTGGGAGGGGAGGAGAGGGAGAGATAGAGAGAGAGAGAGGGATGGTAGGAGAGAGAGAGAGAGAGAGAGAGAGAGAGGATAGAGAGATAGAGAGAGAGGGATGGTAGGAGAGAGAGAGAGAGAGAGAGAGAGAGAGAGAGAGAGAGAGAGAGAGAGAGAGAGAGAGAGAGAGAGAGAGAGTGGGAGAGTGGGAGGGGAGGGGAGGAGAGAGAGAGAGAGAGTGGGAGGGGAGGAGAGAGAGAGAGAGACAGAGTGGGGAGAGGAGAGAGAGAGAGAGTGGGAGGGGAGGAGAGAGAGAGAGAGAGACAGATTGTACATGCAGACCTTTTCTATAAAGACATGAGTCACGCAGGCAGGAGAGGAGGCCTGAGGATAACCCCATTCAGTCACATTGTCTACAGGCACCAGCCAACCACACACATTGTTGTGGGAGAGGACATGAAAGCAACGGAGAAGAAAATACACACTTCACCATTTCAGACAAATCAGTTGGTCTAGAGAACAGGTCAAAGAGTAAACGGTATTATTATTAATAATAATAATAATAATATATATAGTGATATGTGATTTCATGTATTATAATTTCAACAAAAAATACAACTAATGGTGACTACAGTGTTACAACAAGGCATTTCAAAAGTGTGAGTTTGACTAAAGTATTTCGAATTGTAGCAGCCTGTTGTGTAAATATCTTCCCTTTTCACACAGTGGCCCATGTTGTGTAAATATATTCCCTTTTCATGGAGTGGCCCCTGTTGTGTAAATATATTCCCAATCCCCAACCTACTGTAATATCCCCCTGGAGACTGACACACCAATCCCCAACCTACTGTAATATCCCCCCGGAGACAGACACACCAATCCCCAACCTACTGTAATATCCCCCTGGAGACCGACACACCAATCCCCAACCTACTGTAATATCCCCCTGGAGACCGACACACCAATCCCCAACCTACTGTAATATCCCCCTGGAGACTGACACACCAATCCCCAACCTACTGTAATATCCCCATGGAGACTGACACACCAATCCCCAACCTACTGTAATATCCCCCTGGAGACCGACACACCAATCTCCAACCTACTGTAATATCCCCCTGGAGACCGACACACCAATCCCCAACCTACTGTAATATCCCCCCGGAGACAGACACACCAATCCCCAACCTACTGTAATATCCCCGGAGACCGACACACCAATCCCCAACCTACTGTAATATCCCCTGGAGACCGACACACCAATCCCCAACCTACTGTAATATCCCCCTGGAGACCGACACACCAATCCCCAACCTACTGTAATATCCCCTGGAGACTGACACCAAATCCCCAACCTACTGTAATATCCCCTGGAGACTGACACACCAATCCCCAACCTACTGTAATATCCCCCTGGAGACTGACACACCAATCCCCAACCTACTGTAATATCCCCATGGAGACTGACACACCAATCCCCAACCTACTGTAATATCCCCCTGGAGACCGACACACCAATCTCCAACCTACTGTAATATCCCCTGAGACCGACACACCAATCCCCAACCTACTGTAATATCCCCCCGGAGACAGACACACCAATCCCCAACCTACTGTAATATCCCCCTGGAGACCGACACACCAATCCCCAACCTACTGTAATATCCCCCTGGAGACCGACACACCAATCCCCAACCTACTGTAATATCCCCCTGGAGACCGACACACCAATCCCCAACCTACTGTAATATCCCCCTGGAGACTGACACACCAATCCCCAACCTACTGTAATATCCCCCTGGAGACTGACACACCAATCCCCAACCTACTGTAATATCCCCATGGAGACTGACACACCAATCCCCAACCTACTGTAATATCCCCCTGGAGACTGACACACCAATCCCCAACCTACTGTAATATCCCCATGGAGACTGACACACCAATCCCCAACCTACTGTAATATCCCCCTGGAGATTGACACACCAATCCCCAACCTACTGTAATATCCCCATGGAGACTGACACACCAATCCCCAACCTACTGTAATATCCCCATGGAGACCGACACACCAATCCCCAACCTACTGTAATATCCCCCTGGAGACCGACACACCAATCCCCAACCTACTGTAATATCCCCCTGGAGACCGACACACCAATCCCCAACCTACTGTAATATCCCCTGGAGACCGACACACCAATCCCCAACCTACTGTAATATCCCCTGGAGACTGACACACCAATCCCCAACCTACTGTGTTATCCCCCTGGAGACTGACACACCAATCCCCAACCTACTGTAATATCCCCATGGAGACTGACACACCAATCCCCAACCTACTGTAATATCCCCTGGAGACCGACACACCAATCCCCAACCTACTGTAATATCCCCCTGGAGACCGACACACCAATCCCCAACCTACTGTAATATCCCCCTGGAGACCGACACACCAATCCCCAACCTACTGTAATATCCCCCTGGAGACCGACACACCAATCCCCAACCTACTGTAATATCCCCCTGGAGACCGACACACCAATCCCCAACCTACTGTAATATCCCCCTGGAGACCGACACACCAATCCCCAACCTACTGTAATATCCCCCTGGAGACTGACACACCAATCCCCAACCTACTGTAATATCCCCCTGGAGACTGACACACCAATCCCCAACCTACTGTAATATCCCCCTGTGTGTCTCTGTTGTATTTCATAATATCATTCCGTGTTTCTTCCTGTGGCCCCAGGACTCGTCCAGCGATGAAGATTTCAGTGATACGGACAGTGACAGTAACTTCCCCCTGATGATTCCTCAGGATTACCTGGGTATTGCCTTCTTCTCCATGCTCTGCTGTTTCTGGCCTCTAGGCATCGCTGCCTTCTACCTGTCTCAGAAGGTACAGTACTAACTTCACTGTGTACTAGTATATCTATGTATCTATGTATACATTACACTCCACTATACTGCCCTACCAAGCAAAAAGGCAGTAACTGCTCATAGTGTTGAACTGAGAAAAATGGCATAGATGTTGGAACATTGCTGAGGGGACTTGTTTCCATTCAGACACAAGAGCATTAGTGAGGTTGGGGTACTGATGTAGGGGTACTGATGTAGGGCGATTAGGCCTGGCTCGCAGGCGACGTTCCAATTCATCCCAATGGTGTTCGATGTGGTTGAGGTCAGGGCTCTGTGCAGACCGGTCAAGTTCTTCCACACCGATCTCGACAAACCATTTCTGTATGGACCTTGCTTTGTGCACGGGGGCATTGTCATGCTGAAACAGGAAAGGGCCTTTCCCAAACTGTTACCACAAAGTTGGAAGCACAGAATCATCTAGAATGTCATTGTATGCTGTAGCGTTAAGATTTCCCTTCACTGGAACTAAGGGTCCTAGCCCGAACCATGAAAAACAGCCCCAGACCATTATTCCTCCTCCACCAAACTTTACAGTGGGCACTATGCATTCAGGCAGGTAGCGTTCTCCTGGCATCCGCCAAAATCAGATTTGTCTGAGGCACAGGTACAGACTCTCTCACGTAAATCTCTCCACACAAAAACCCTGATGGTTATTAGGTAGATAGTCCGTGTCACTGAAGGACACTAGAACATTCTGTGTGTTTTACTGTGAGCATTCTCTCTCTCTCTCTCCTCTAGTGTCACGCGGAGTTTAGGAAAAAGGCTGTTACATCTGTGAATACTGCATTCTGAAGCAGAGTAGAGTACATTACCATCCAGCCACCCAGAGACAATGTTCAGGGTAGAGGACATTACCATCCAGCCACCCAGAGACAGTGTTCAGGGTAGAGGACATTACCATCCAGCCACCCAGAGACAATGTTCAGGGTAGAGTACATTACCATCCAGCCACCCAGAGACAATGTTCAGAGTAGAGTACATTACCATCCAGCCACCCAGAGACAGTGTTCAGAGTAGAGTACATTACCACCCAGCCACCCAGAGACAAGGTTCAGGGTAGAGTACATTACCATCCAGCCACCCAGAGACAATGTTCAGACAGAGTAGAGGACATTACCATCCAGCCACCCAGAGACAATGTTCAGGGTAGAGTACATTACCATCCAGCCACCCAGAGACAGTGTTCAGAGTAGAGTACATTACCACCCAGCCACCCAGAGACAAGGTTCAGGGTAGAGTACATTACCATCCAGCCACCCAGAGACAATGTTCAGACAGAGTAGAGGACATTACCATCCAGCCACCCAGAGACAATGTTCAGGGTAGAGTACATTACCATCCAGCCACCCAGAGACAGTGTTCAGAGTAGAGGACATTACCATCCAGCCACCCAGAGACAATGTTCAGACAGAGTAGAGGACATTACCATCCAGCCACCCAGAGACAATGTTCAGGGTAGAGTACATTACCATCCAGCCACCCAGAGACAATGTTCAGAGTAGAGAACATTACCATCCAGCCACCCAGAGACAATGTTCAGGGTAGAGGACATTACCACCCAGCCACCCAGAGACAATGTTCAGAGTAGAGTACATTACCATCCAGCCACCCAGAGACAATGTTCAGAGTAGAGGACATTACCATCCAGCCACCCAGAGACAATGTTCAGAGTAGAGTACATTACCATCCAGCCACCCAGAGACAATGTTCAGAGTAGAGTACATTACCATCCAGCCACCCAGAGACAATGTTCAGAGTAGAGTACATTACCATCCAGCCACCCAGAGACAATGTTCAGAGTAGAGTACATTACCATCCAGCCACCCAGAGACAATGTTCAGAGTAGAGTACATTACCATCCAGTCACCCAGAGACAATGTTCAGAGTAGAGTACATTACCATCCAGCCACCCAGAGACAGTGTTCAGAGTAGAGGACATTACCATCCAGCCACCCAGAGACAATGTTCAGGGTAGAGGACATTACCATCCAGTCACCCAGAGACAGTGTTCAGAGTAGAGGACATTACCACCCAGCCACCCAGAGACAAGGTTCAGGGTAGAGTACATTACCATCCAGCCACCCAGAGACAATGTTCAGAGTAGAGTACATTACCATCCAGCCACCCAGAGACAGTGTTCAGAGTAGAGTACATTACCACCCAGCCACCCAGAGACAAGGTTCAGGGTAGAGTACATTACCATCCAGCCACCCAGAGACAAGGTTCAGGGTAGAGTACATTACCATCCAGCCACCCAGAGACAATGTTCAGACAGAGTAGAGGACATTACCATCCAGCCACCCAGAGACAATGTTCAGACAGAGTAGAGGACATTACCATCCAGCCACCCAGAGACAATGTTCAGGGTAGAGTACATTACCATCCAGCCACCCAGAGACAGTGTTCAGAGTAGAGGACATTACCATCCAGCCACCCAGAGACAATGTTCAGAGTAGAGGACATTACCATCCAGTCACCCAGAGACAATGTTCAGGGTAGAGTACATTACCATCCAGCCACCCAGAGACAGTGTTCAGAGTAGAGGACATTACCATCCAGCCACCCAGAGACAATGTTCAGAGTAGAGTACATTACCATCCAGCCACCCAGAGACAGTGTTCAGAGTAGAGTACATTACCATCCAGCCACCCAGAGACAGTGTTCAGAGTAGAAGACATTACCATCCAGCCACCCAGAGACAATGTTCAGGGTAGAGTACATTACCATCCAGTCACCCAGAGACAGTGTTCAGACAGAGTAGAGGACATTACCATCCAGCCACCCAGAGACAATATTCAGAGTAGAGGACATTACCACCCAGCCACCCAGAGACAATGTTCAGACAGAGTAGAGGACATTACCATCCAGCCACCCAGAGACAATGTTCAGAGTAGAGTACATTACCACCCAGCCACCCAGAGACAGTGTTCAGAGTAGAGGACATTACCATCCAGCCACCCAGAGACAATGTTCAGAGTAGAGGACATTACCATCCAGCCACCCAGAGACAATGTTCAGAGTAGAGGACATTACCATCCAGCCACCCAGAGACAATGTTCAGAGTAGAGGACATTACCATCCAGTCACCCAGAGACAATGTTCAGAGTAGAGGACATTACCACCCAGTCACCCAGAGACAATGTTCAGAGTAGAGGACATTACCATCCAGCCACCCAGAGACAATGTTCAGAGTAGAGGACATTACCATCCAGTCACCCAGAGACAATGTTCAGAGTAGAGGACATTACCATCCAGCCACCCAGAGACAATGTTCAGGGTAGAGGACATTACCATCCAGCCACCCAGAGACAGTGTTCAGAGTAGAGTACATTACCATCCAGTCATCCTGAGTTCAGGCAGTTTTAACTAACCAATGAGCAGGGTGCTACACCCCACCTTGGCTTGGGCCTTTAACTTTGAAGTGTTATTCACCATTAGCGTGTGTGTGTGTGTGTGTGTGTGTGTGTGTGTGTGTGTGTGTGTAGAGCTAACCAGCAGCGCGGCTCAGGCAGTGCACCGATCAATGGCCTTCATTAGGCTTTCATTACACTCATAACAAGCAGCACATGGATTTCCAATAGTGTTGAGAGCATACCTGGAATGGAGGACACTGGGGAAGGGCTCTGGATGGGGGAGGAGGGAGGAGGGGCTCTGGATGGGGAGGCGGGAGGAGGAGGAGGGGCTCTGGATGGGGGAGGAGGGAGGAGGAGGAGGGGGGCTCTGGATGGGGGGAGGAGGAGGGGCTCTGGATGGGGAGGAGGAGGGGCTCTGGATGGGGGAGGAGGGAGGAGGGGCTCTGGATGGGGAGGAGGGAGGGGGAAGGGCTCTGGATGGGGGAGGAGGAGGGGCTCTGGATGGGGGAGGAGGGAGGAGGAGGAGGGGGCCTCTGGATGGGGGAGGAGGGAGGAGGGGAGGGGGCCTCTGGATGGGGGAGGAGGGAGGAGGAGGGGGGCTCTGGATGGGGGAGGAGGAGGAGGGGCTCTGGATGGGGGAGGAGGGAGGAGGAGGAGGGGGCTCTGGATGGGGAGGAGGAGGAGGAGGAGGGGGCTCTGGGTGGGGGATGAGGGAGGAAGAGGGGGCTCTGGATGGGGGATGAGGAGGAGGGGGGGCTCTGGATGGGGGATGAGGGAGGAGGGGCTATGGATGGGGATGAGGAGGAGGGGGGCTATGGATGGGGGATGAGGGAGGAGGAGGGGGCTCTAGATGGGGGATGAGGGAGGAGGGGCTCTAGATGGGGGATGAGGGAGGAGAAGGGGGGGCTCTGGATGGAGGGATGAGGGAGGAGGGGGGCTCTGGATGGAGGAGGAGGAGGAGGAGGAGGAGGGGGCTCTGGATGGGGGAGGAGGGAGGAGGGGCTCTGGATGGGGAGGCGGGAGGAGGAGGAGGAGGGGCTCTGGATGGGGGAGGAGGGAGGAGGAGGAGGACGGGGATGGGGGGCTCTGGATGGAGGGATGAAGGAGGGGGCTCTGGATGGAGGGATGAGGGAGGAGGAGGAGCGGGGGGCTCTGGATGGAGGGATGGGGGAGGAAGAGGAGGCAGGTCTCTGGATGGGGGATGAGGAGGAGGAGGCGGGAATCTGGATGGAGGAGGGGGCTCTGGATGGAGGAGGAGGAGCTCTGGATGGAGAGATGGGGGAGGCGGAGGAGGGGGGCTCTGTATGGAGGAGGAGGAGCTCTGGATGGAGGGATGGGGAGGAGGAGGGGCTCTGGATAGAGGGATGGGGGAGGAGGAGGGGCTCTGGATGGAGGGATGGGGGGGGAGGAGGAGAAGGGGGGGGGCTCTGGATGGAGGGAAGGGGGAGGAGGGAGGGGGGAGGGGGGGGGCTCTGGATGGAGGGATGGGGGAGGAGGCGGAGGGGGCTCTGGATGGAGGGATGGGGGAGGAGGAGGAGGGGGCTCTGGATGGAGGGATGGGGGAGGAGGAGGAGGGGGGGCTCTGGATGGAGGGATGGAGGAGGAGGAGGGGGGCTCTGGATGAAGGGATGGAGGAGGAGGAGGGGGCTCTGGATGGGGGAGGAGGGAGGAGGGGCTCTGGATGGGGGAGGCGGGAGGAGGAGGAGGAGGGGCTCTGGATGGGGGAGGAGGGAGGAGGAGGAGGACGGGGATGGGGGGCTCTGGATGGAGGGATGAAGGAGGGGGCTCTGGATGGAGGGATGAGGGAGGAGGAGGAGAGCGGGGGCTCTGGATGGAGGGATGGGGAGGAAGAGGAGGCAGGTCTCTGGATGGGGGATGAGGGAGGAGGGAATCTGGATGGAGGAGGGGGGCTCTGGATGGAGGAGGAGGAGCTCTGGATGGAGAGATGGGGAGGCGGAAGAGGGGGCCTCTGTATGGAGGAGGAGGAGCTCTGGATGGAGGGATGGGGAGGAGGAGGGGCTCTGGATGGAGGGATGGAGGAGGAGGAGGGGGGCTCTGGATGAAGGGATGGAGGAGGAGGAGGGGGGCTCTGGATGGAGGGATGGGGGAGGAGGAGGGGGCTCTGGATGGAGGGATGGGGGAGGAGGAGGGGGCTCTGGATGGAGGGATGGGGGAGGAGGAGGGGGGGCTCTGGATGGAGGGATGGGGGAGGAGGGGAAGAGAAGAAACAGAATGTGATGAATGAGCGATAAGCAGTGGGAGTGTCAGAGAAGAGCTAACAGTCATCCTCCGTCCTGTTAACAGTGTCAGAGAAGAGCTAACAGTCATCCTCCATCCTGTTATCAGTCTCAGAGAAGAGCTAACAGTCATCCTCCGTCCTGTTATCAGTCTCAGAGAAGAGCTAACAGTCATCCTCCGTCCTGTTAACAGTGTCAGAGAAGAGCTAACAGTCATCCTCCATCCTGTTAACAGTGTCAGAGAAGAGCTAACAGTCATCCTCCATCCTGTTATCAGTCTCAGAGAAGTGCTAACAGTCATCCTCCATCCTGTTATTAGTGTCAGAGAAGAGCTAACAGTCATCCTCCATCCTGTTATCAGTCTCAGAGAAGAGCTAACAGTCATCCTCCGTCCTGTTAACAGTGTCAGAGAAGAGCTAACAGTCATCCTCCATCCTGTTATCAGTCTCAGAGAAGAGCTAACAGTCATCCTCCATCCTGTTATCAGTGTCAGAGAAGAGCTAACAGTCATCCTCCATCCTGTTATCAGTCTCAGAGAAGAGCTAACAGTCATCCTCCATCCTGTTATCAGTGTCAGAGAAGAGCTAACAGTCATCCTCCATCCTGTTATCAGTCTCAGAGAAGAGCTAACAGTCATCCTCCATCCTGTTATTAGTCTCAGAGAAGAGCTAACAGTCATCCTCCGTCCTGTTAACAGTGTCAGAGAAGAGCTAACAGTCATCCTCCGTCCTGTTAACAGTGTCAGAGAAGAGCTAACAGTCATCCTCCATCCTGTTATCAGTCTCAGAGAAGAGCTAACAGTCATCCTCCATCCTGTTATCAGTCTCAGAGAAGAGCTAACAGTCATCCTCCCTCCTGTTATCAGTCTCAGAGAAGAGCTAACAGTCATCCTCCATCCTGTTATCAGTCTCAGAGAAGAGCTAACAGTCATCCTCCGTCCTGTTAACAGTGTCAGAGAAGAGCTAACAGTCATCCTCCGTCCTGTTAACAGTGTCAGAGAAGAGCTAACAGTCATCCTCCATCCTGTTATCAGTGTCAGAGAAGAGCTAACAGTCATCCTCCATCCTGTTATCAGTGTCAGAGAAGAGCTAACAGTCATCCTCCATCCTGTTAACAGTGTCAGAGAAGAGCTAACAGTCATCCTCCATCCTGTTATTAGTGTCAGAGAAGAGCTAACAGTCATCCTCCATCCTGTTATCAGTGTCAGAGAAGAGCTAACAGTCATCCTCCATCCTGTTATCAGTGTCAGAGAAGAGCTAACAGTCATCCTCCATCCTGTTATCAGTCTCAGAGAAGAGCTAACAGTCATCCTCCATCCTGTTATCAGTGTCAGAGAAGAGCTAACAGTCATCCTCCATCCTGTTATCAGTCTCAGAGAAGAGCTAACAGTCATCCTCCATCCTGTTATCAGTGTCAGAGAAGAGCTAACAGTCATCCTCCATCCTGTTATCAGTGTCAGAGAAGAGCTAACAGTCATCCTCCATCCTGTTATTAGTGTCAGAGAAGAGCTAACAGTCATCCTCCATCCTGTTATCAGTCTCAGAGAAGAGCTAACAGTCATCCTCCGTCCTGTTAACAGTGTCAGAGAAAGAGCTAACAGTCATCCTCCATCCTGTTATCAGTGTCAGAGAAGAGCTAACAGTCATCCTCCATCCTGTTATCAGTCTCAGAGAAGAGCTAACAGTCATCCTCCATCCTGTTATCAGTCTCAGAGAAGAGCTAACAGTCATCCTCCCTCCTGTTATCAGTCTCAGAGAAGAGCTAACAGTCATCCTCCATCCTGTTATCAGTCTCAGAGAAGAGCTAACAGTCATCCTCCGTCCTGTTAACAGTGTCAGAGAAGAGCTAACAGTCATCCTCCGTCCTGTTAACAGTGTCAGAGAAGAGCTAACAGTCATCCTCCATCCTGTTATCAGTGTCAGAGAAGAGCTAACAGTCATCCTCCATCCTGTTATCAGTGTCAGAGAAGAGCTAACAGTCATCCTCCATCCTGTTAACAGTGTCAGAGAAGAGCTAACAGTCATCCTCCATCCTGTTATTAGTGTCAGAGAAGAGCTAACAGTCATCCTCCATCCTGTTATCAGTGTCAGAGAAGAGCTAACAGTCATCCTCCATCCTGTTATCAGTGTCAGAGAAGAGCTAACAGTCATCCTCCATCCTGTTATCAGTCTCAGAGAAGAGCTAACAGTCATCCTCCATCCTGTTATCAGTGTCAGAGAAGAGCTAACAGTCATCCTCCATCCTGTTATCAGTCTCAGAGAAGAGCTAACAGTCATCCTCCATCCTGTTATCAGTGTCAGAGAAGAGCTAACAGTCATCCTCCATCCTGTTATCAGTGTCAGAGAAGAGCTAACAGTCATCCTCCATCCTGTTATCAGTCTCAGAGAAGAGCTAACAGTCATCCTCCATCCTGTTATCAGTGTCAGAGAAGAGCTAACAGTCATCCTCCATCCTGTTATTAGTGTCAGAGAAGAGCTAACAGTCATCCTCCATCCTGTTATCAGTCTCAGAGAAGAGCTAACAGTCATCCTCCGTCCTGTTAACAGTGTCAGAGAAGAGCTAACAGTCATCCTCCATCCTGTTATCAGTCTCAGAGAAGAGCTAACAGTCATCCTCCATCCTGTTATCAGTGTCAGAGAAGAGCTAACAGTCATCCTCCATCCTGTTATTAGTGTCAGAGAAGAGCTAACAGTCATCCTCCATCCTGTTATCAGTCTCAGAGAAGAGCTAACAGTCATCCTCCGTCCTGTTAACAGTGTCAGAGAAGAGCTAACAGTCATCCTCCATCCTGTTATCAGTCTCAGAGAAGAGCTAACAGTCATCCTCCGTCCTGTTAACAGTGTCAGAGAAGAGCTAACAGTCATCCTCCGTCCTGTTAACAGTGTCAGAGAAGAGCTAACAGTCATCCTCCATCCTGTTATCAGTGTCAGAGAAGAGCTAACAGTCATCCTCCATCCTGTTATCAGTGTCAGAGAAGAGCTAACAGTCATCCTCCATCCTGTTAACAGTGTCAGAGAAGAGCTAACAGTCATCCTCCATCCTGTTATTAGTGTCAGAGAAGAGCTAACAGTCATCCTCCATCCTGTTATCAGTGTCAGAGAAGAGCTAACAGTCATCCTCCATCCTGTTATCAGTCTCAGAGAAGAGCTAACAGTCATCCTCCATCCTGTTATCAGTGTCAGAGAAGAGCTAACAGTCATCCTCCATCCTGTTATCAGTCTCAGAGAAGAGCTAACAGTCATCCTCCATCCTGTTATCAGTGTCAGAGAAGAGCTAACAGTCATCCTCCATCCTGTTATCAGTGTCAGAGAAGAGCTAACAGTCATCCTCCATCCTGTTATTAGTGTCAGAGAAGAGCTAACAGTCATCCTCCATCCTGTTATCAGTCTCAGAGAAGAGCTAACAGTCATCCTCCGTCCTGTTAACAGTGTCAGAGAAGAGCTAACAGTCATCCTCCATCCTGTTATCAGTGTCAGAGAAGAGCTAACAGTCATCCTCCATCCTGTTATCAGTCTCAGAGAAGAGCTAACAGTCATCCTCCATCCTGTTATCAGTCTCAGAGAAGAGCTAACAGTCATCCTCCCTCCTGTTATCAGTCTCAGAGAAGAGCTAACAGTCATCCTCCATCCTGTTATCAGTCTCAGAGAAGAGCTAACAGTCATCCTCCGTCCTGTTAACAGTGTCAGAGAAGAGCTAACAGTCATCCTCCGTCCTGTTAACAGTGTCAGAGAAGAGCTAACAGTCATCCTCCATCCTGTTATCAGTGTCAGAGAAGAGCTAACAGTCATCCTCCATCCTGTTATCAGTGTCAGAGAAGAGCTAACAGTCATCCTCCATCCTGTTAACAGTGTCAGAGAAGAGCTAACAGTCATCCTCCATCCTGTTATTAGTGTCAGAGAAGAGCTAACAGTCATCCTCCATCCTGTTATCAGTGTCAGAGAAGAGCTAACAGTCATCCTCCATCCTGTTATCAGTGTCAGAGAAGAGCTAACAGTCATCCTCCATCCTGTTATCAGTCTCAGAGAAGAGCTAACAGTCATCCTCCATCCTGTTATCAGTGTCAGAGAAGAGCTAACAGTCATCCTCCATCCTGTTATCAGTCTCAGAGAAGAGCTAACAGTCATCCTCCATCCTGTTATCAGTGTCAGAGAAGAGCTAACAGTCATCCTCCATCCTGTTATCAGTGTCAGAGAAGAGCTAACAGTCATCCTCCATCCTGTTATCAGTCTCAGAGAAGAGCTAACAGTCATCCTCCATCCTGTTATCAGTGTCAGAGAAGAGCTAACAGTCATCCTCCATCCTGTTATTAGTGTCAGAGAAGAGCTAACAGTCATCCTCCATCCTGTTAACAGTGTCAGAGAAGAGCTAACAGTCATCCTCCGTCCTGTTAACAGTGTCAGAGAAGAGCTAACAGTCATCCTCCATCCTGTTATCAGTGTCAGAGAAGAGCTAACAGTCATCCTCCATCCTGTTATCAGTGTCAGAGAAGAGCTAACAGTCATCCTCCATCCTGTTATTAGTGTCAGAGAAGAGCTAACAGTCATCCTCCATCCTGTTATCAGTCTCAGAGAAGAGCTAACAGTCATCCTCCATCCTGTTAACAGTGTCAGAGAAGAGCTAACAGTCATCCTCCATCCTGTTATCAGTCTCAGAGAAGAGCTAACAGTCATCCTCCATCCTGTTATCAGTCTCAGAGAAGAGCTAACAGTCATCCTCCATCCTGTTATCAGTCTCAGAGAAGAGCTAACAGTCATCCTCCCTCCTGTTATCAGTCTCAGAGAAGAGCTAACAGTCATCCTCCATCCTGTTATCAGTCTCAGAGAAGAGCTAACAGTCATCCTCCGTCCTGTTAACAGTGTCAGAGAAGAGCTAACAGTCATCCTCCGTCCTGTTAACAGTGTCAGAGAAGAGCTAACAGTCATCCTCCATCCTGTTATCAGTGTCAGAGAAGAGCTAACAGTCATCCTCCATCCTGTTATGTCAGTAACAGTCAGAGTGTCAAGAGCTAACAGTCATCCTCCATCCTGTTATCAGTGTCAGAGAAGAGCTAACAGTCATCCTCCATCCTGTTATCAGTGTCAGAGAAGAGCTAACAGTCATCCTCCATCCTGTTATCAGTCTCAGAGAAGAGCTAACAGTCATCCTCCATCCTGTTATCAGTGTCAGAGAAGAGCTAACAGTCATCCTCCATCCTGTTATCAGTCTCAGAGAAGAGCTAACAGTCATCCTCCATCCTGTTATCAGTCTCAGAGAAGAGCTAACAGTCATCCTCCATCCTGTTATCAGTGTCAGAGAAGAGCTAACAGTCATCCTCCATCCTGTTATCAGTCTCAGAGAAGAGCTAACAGTCATCCTCCATCCTGTTATCAGTGTCAGAGAAGAGCTAACAGTCATCCTCCATCCTGTTATCAGTCTCAGAGAAGAGCTAACAGTCATCCTCCCTCCTGTTATCAGTGTCAGCTTATGTTGGTTCATTACAGGATATGACAAAATAAATGACCAGATAATATACATTTTTACATTTTGTAATTGTATAACAGTATGATTGAAAATTGAAAGACTGGAGGCAGGGAAAGAGGACAGGGAGACAGACAGACAGACAGAGAGACAGACAGACAGAGGGAGAGAGAGACGGAGAGAGAGAGAGAGAGAGAGAGAGAGAGAGAGAGAGAGACAGACAGACAGAGGGAGAGAGACAGACAGACAGAGAGAAGGAGAGAGACAGACAGACAGACAGACAGACAGACAGACAGACAGACAGACAGACAGACAGACAGACAGACAGACAGACAGACAGACAGACAGACAGACAGACAGACAGAGAGGAGAGAGAGAGAGAGAGAGCAAGAGGACAGAGAAAGCGGACAGTAAAAGGACAGACAGGGATACTGTACATGTTTTTTTCATTTGTATTCTGACCATCTCTCTGTTCTCTGTCCCTCTCTTCTCTCTGTGCTTTCAGACCAACAAGGCATCGGCTCAGGGGGACATCCAGGGAGCGAGTACAGCGTCCCGCCAAGCCCTGTGGCTCTCTGTCCTCTCCATGGTGTTTGGGATCATCACGTACATCTGTGCTATCGCTGCTCTCATCTCCTATCTGTCTGGGAACCCACCGTAATCCCTGGCTGGAGACACACACACACAGTATACACACACACACACACACACACACAAATAGTATACACACAGTATATACACACACACAAATAGTATACACACACACACACAGTATATACACACACACAAATAGTATACACACACACACACAGTATATACACACACACAAATAGTATACACACACACACACAGTATATACACACACACAAATAGTATACACACACACACAGTATATACACACACACAAATAGTATACACACACACACACAGTATATACACACACACAAATAGTATACACACACACACACAGTATATACACACACACAAATAGTATACACACACACACAGTATATACACACACACAAATAGTATACACACACACACAGTATATACACACACACAAATAGTATACACACACACACACAGTATATACACACACACAAATAGTATACACACACACACAGTATATACACACACACAAATAGTATACACACACACACACAGTATACACACACACACAAATAGTATACACACACACACACACAGTATATACACACACACACACAGTATATACACACACACAAATAGTATACACACACACACACAGTATATACACACACACAAATAGTATACACACACACACACAGTATATACACACACACAAATAGTATACACACACACACACAGTATATACACACACACAAATAGTATACACACACACACACAGTATATACATACTTTTATACAAGGGTGGCTCAAATCCTTGACGCTGATTGGTTAAAAGCGCAATCCAGCCAGTGTCTATTCCACAAGTTACCACCGGCTGAATCTATGACGTTAAAATGCCTATTTACTCTGTTCCATCTGACTGCACAATCCACTGTCTCAGCAGCCCAGCCAGGCAATTTATAAACTTGATCTCATATATAAAATGCATTTAAACTCAGTGTTTTCACAATTCCTGACATTTAATCCTAGTAACAATTCCCTGTCTTCGGTCAGTTAGGATCACCACTTTATTTTAAGAATGTGAAATGTCAGAATAATAGTAGAGAGAATTATTTATTTCAGCTTTTACTTCTTTCATCACATTCCCAGTGGGTTAGAAGTTTACATACACTCAATTAGTATCTGGTAGCATTGCCTTTAAATTGTTTAACTTGGGTCAAACGTTTTGGGTAGCCTTCCACAAGCTTCCCACAATACGTTGGGTGAATTTTGGCCCATTACTCCTGACAGAGCTGGTGTAACTGAGTCAGGTTTGTTGGCCTCCTTGCTCGCACACGCTTTTTCAGTTCTGCCCACAAATGTTCTTTAGGATTGAGGTCAGGGCTTTGTGTTGGCCACTCCAATACCTTGACTTTGTTGTCCTTAAGCCATTTTGCCACAACTTTGGAAGTATGCTTGGGGTCATTGTCCATTTGCGACCAAGCTTTAACTCCCTGACTGATGTCTTGAGATGTTGCTTCAATATATCCACATAATTTTCTTTCCTCGTGTTGCCATCTATTTTGTGAAGTGCACCAGTCCCTCCTGCAGCAAAGCACCCCCACAACATGATGCTGCCACCCCCGTGCTTCACGGTTGGGATGGTGTTCTTCAGCTTGCAAGCCTCCCCCTTTTCCCTCCAAACATAACGATAAAGATGGACACCACAGTACGCTTTTCTCTAGGAGACAGAACGAGTCTCCTTCCTGAGCGGTATGGAGGCTGCGTGGTCCCGTGGTGTTTATACTTGCGTAATATTGTTTGTACAGATGAACGTGGTACCTTCAGGCGTTTGGAAATTGGTCCCAAGGATCAACCAGACTTGTGGAGGTCTACAATTTATTTTCTGAGGTCTTGGCTGATTCCTTTAGATTTTCCCATGATGTCAAGCAAAGAGGCACTGAGTTTGAAGGTAGGCCTTGAAATACATCCACAAGTACACCTCCAATTGACTCAAATGATGGCAATTAGCCAATCAGAATCTTCTAAAGCCATGACATAATTTTCTGGAATTTTCCAAGCTGTTTAAATGCACAGTCAACATAGTGTATGTAAACTTCTGACCCACTGGAATTATGATACAGTGAATTATATGTGAAATAATCTGTCTGTAAACAATTGTTGGAAAAATTACTTGTGTCATGCACAACCAACTTGCCAAAACAATAAATTTGTGAATTATAAGTGAAATAATCTGTCGGTAAACAATTGTTGGACTAGTAGATGTCCTAAACGACTTGCCAAAACTATAGTTTGTTATCAAGAAATGTGTGGAGTGGTTGAAAAACGAGGTTTAATGACTCCAACCTAAGTGTATGTAAACTTCCGACTTCAACTGTAGTTTTTAACAGTGGAGATTTGTATAAACCTTGCTGTCTGTCTCGCTGCTGTCTGTCTCGCTGACATTTACATTGTTTCAAAATGTAAATTAGATCGCCAGCTGTCTCATAATAATGTGTATGGGTCGGGAGTTGGGACGAGACAGACCGGCAGCCATCCGGAATCAGCTGGCATCATTTTTATGGACAAAAAAAATGTAAATTGAAAAAATGTTCGAATGAAACAGAGTGCAGCTAGTTTACAGTCTTTCCAGCTTCCGTTTGAAGTGATTGTGTTAGCTGTGTTGTTGGCTGTGTTGTTGGCTAGCTCCTCTGAACAACAGTGTCCTGAAGAGTGAGCACATTTTCTACGCCAGGTGAAAAGCTACTTTGTTGTTATTCTGGCTGCACTTGGACACGACCCAGTTTGACGTGACTGTAAGTTCGTCGTAGTTGGCTAGCTAGCAAGCAACAAGTAAGCAAGGGGTAAGAACATTACCAGCCATTCTGGCAATGCAACATTTATAACAGACAACTGGGTCGTGTCCATTGATACAGAACAAAAAGACTGGGTTTCGTCCATAGATACAGAACAAAAAGAATGACTGGGTTGCGTCTCGGCAACCGAACCGATAGAATGAACGACCAGCCGGCTTAGGACCATAGCAACCATAGATTTGTATCGGGACTATATCTTGTGGAAGGATGAAATAATATGTTTAATATAATATAAATATACAGTCAAAATGTTGGACTTCTCATTCAAGTGTTTTTCCTTATTTTTTTACTATTTTACTATTTTCTACATTGTAGAATAATAGTGAAGACATCAAAACTATGAAATAACACATATGGAATCATGTAGTAACCAAAAAAAGTGTTAAACAAATCCAAATTTAATTGAGATTATTCAAAGTATTCACCCTTTGCCTTGATGACAGCTTGACACACTCTTGGAATTCTCTCAACCAGCTTCACCTGGAATGCTTTTCCAACAGTCTTGAAGGAGTTCCCACATATGCTGAGCACTTGTTGGCTGCTTTTCCTTCACTCTCCGGTCCAACTCATCCCAAACCATCTCCATTAGGTTGAGGTCGGGTGATTATGGAGGCCAGGTCATCTGAAGCAGCACTCCATCACTCTCCTTCTTGGTCAAACAGCCCTTACACAGCCTGGAGTTGTGTTTTGGGTCATTGTCCTGTTGAAAACAAAGGATAGTCCCACTAAGCCCAAACCAGATGTGATGGCATATCACTGCAGAATGCTGTGGTGGCCATGCTGGTTATGTGTGCCTTGAATTCTAAATAAATCAGACAGTGTCACCAGCCAAGCACCCCCACACCATCACACCTCCTCCTCCATGCTTTACGGTGGGAACCACACATTCTGAGATCACCCATTCACCTACTCTGCATCTCACAAAGACATGGGGGTTGGAACCAAAAATATCAAATTTGGACTCATCAGACCAAAGGACAGATTTCCTCCAGTCTAATGTCCATTGCTTGTGTTTCTTGGACAAAGCAAGTCTCTTCTTCTTATTGGTGTCCTTTAGTAGTGGTTTCTTTGCAGCAATTCAACCATGAAGGCCTGATTCATGCAGTCTCCTCTGAACAGTTGATGTTGAGATGTGTCTGTTACTTGAACTCTGTGAAGCATTTATTTGGGCTGCAATCTGAGGCTTGTAACTCTAATGACCTTATCCTCTGCAGCAGAGGTAACTCTGGGTCTTCCTTTCCTGTGTTAGTCCTCATGAGAGCCAGTTTAATCATAGCGCTTGACGGTTTTTGTGACTGCACTTGAAGAAATGTTCAAAGTTTTAGAAATTTTCCAGATTCACTGACCTTCATGTCTTAAAGTAACGATTGACTGTCCTTTCTCTGTTCTTGCCATAATTATGGACTTGGTCTTTTACCAAACATGGAGATCTTCTGTACACCACCCCTACCTTGTCACAACAGATTGGCTCAAATGCATTAAGGAATGAAATTGCACAAATTAACTTTTAACAAGGCACACCTGTTAATTGAAATACATTCCAGGTGACTACCTCATGAATCTGGTTGAGAGAAAGCCAAGAGTGTGCAGAGCTGTCATCAAGGCAAAGGATGGCTACTTTGAAGAATCTCAAATATAAAATATATTATATTAACACTCCTTTGGTTACGACATGATTCCATAGTTTTGACGTCTTCACTATAATTCTACAATGTAGAAAATAGTAAAAAATAAAGGAAAAACCCTTGAATGAGTAGGTGTGTCCAAACTGGTACTGTATATACTGAACCCCCCCCACCTGGATTTATGTTGAAGATCAGTCACCCTCTGACCTTAGCATGAAGGAGCAATCATCGACATGATGACTGAGGAACCATCACTTTATGTAAAGGATATTCATCACAGACATGATGACTGAGGAACCATCACTTTATGTAAAGGATATGTTCACAGACATTACAAGGAACATGGGGATATACCTCAGACTAGACTGTCACTTTATGGATATTCCTCACTGAAAGGTCCTCTTGTGGGACATTACAAGGACATGGGAGTCACCCGACAGGGATGAAGGAGTCCTGTAATGGCCTGGGAGTGACCCGACAGGGATGAAGGAGTCCTGTAATGGCCTGGGAGTGACCCGACAGGGATGAAGGAGTCCTGTAATGGCCTGGGAGTGACCCGACAGGGATGACGGAGTCCTGTGATGGCCTGGGAGTGACCCGACAGGGATGACGGAGGCCTGTGATGGCCTGGGAGTGACCCGACAGGGATGACGGAGGCCTGGGAGTGACCCGACAGGGATGACGGAGTCCTGGGACGGCCTGGGAGTGACCCGACAGGGATGAAGGCGTCCTGTGATGGCCTGGGAGTGACCCGACAGGGATGACGGAGTCCTGTGATGGCCTGGGAGTGACCCGACAGGGATGACGGAGTCCTGTGATGGCCTGGAAGTGACCCGACAGGGATGACGGAGTCCTGGGATGGCCTGGGAGTGACCCGACAGGGATGACGGAGTCCTGGAAGTGTCCCGACAGGGATGACGGAGTCCTGTGATGGCCTGGGAGTGACCCGACAGGGATGAAGGAGTCCTGTGATGGCCTGGGAGTGACCCGACAGGGATGACGGAGTCCTGTGATGGCCCGGGAGTGACCCGACAGGGATGACAGAGTCCTGTGATGGCCTGGGAGTGACCCGACAGGGATGACGGAGTCCTGTGGAGTCTGTGTGAAGGCCGTGAACATGAAGGGGAGGTAGTAGGAATTCTAATGGTCCTGGCTGACTGTAGGGGACAAGACAGGAGCAGGATAGGTCCTGACTGACTGGGTGTAGATTGAGAGAGGGGTGTAGAGAGGGAGCGAGGGGTGTAGAGAGGGAGAGAGGGGTGTAGAGAGGGAGAGAGGGGTGTAGAGAGGGTGAGAGGGGTGTAGAGAGGGAGAGAGGGGTGTAGAGTGGGTGAGAGGGGTGTAGAGAGGGGTGTAGAGAAGGAGAGAGGGGTGTAGAGAGGGTGAGAAAGGGCTAGACCCTGCTGCCTGCGTGGCAGCGATGACTCATTCCATTAAGAGAAGCTACTCCTACAGGACACCGTCCGCTCCCCAAATATAGACCGGCTATTCTCTCCTCCGTGTGCAGCCACTTTGGGGGATTGCCATGCACCTACGAGACTCTCTCTCTCTCTCTCCTAGACAGGATGGGAATGTTTAAACAACCATCATAACGTGCTTCTACACCTGCATTGCTTGCTGTTTGGGGTTTTAGGCTGGGATTCTGTACAGCACTTTGAGATATCAGCTGATGTACGAAGGGGCTATATAAATACATTTGATTTGATTTGATGAAGCAATTCTTCTATGATAAATCGACGATGGGCTCCATATTCAGCCGATGTCACTATTTGTCCCCTTCAGAAAGCTGAAGGGGACATACAGTTTGTTACAAACCACAACACGATGTCACTATTTGTCCCCTTCAGAAAGCTGAAGGGGACATACAGTTTGTTACAAACCACAACACGATGTCACTATTTGTCCCCTTCAGAAAGCTGAAGGGGACATACAGTTTGTTACAAACCACAACACGATGTCACTATTTGTCCCCTTCAGAAAGCTGAAGGGGACATACAGTTTGTTACAAACCACAACACGATGTCACAGCGGCCTGGTCCTCCGTGGTCAGAAAGCAGTGAGAGGGGTAACTGGGGCACAGCCTTCTTGTCTACAAAACCAATGCAACACGATGTCACAGCGGCCTGGTATGTTCTCCGTGGTCAATCTAATCTACAACAACTGAGAACCTTGGGAGTCTCAACTTCTCAGGGGCACAGCCTTCTTGTTTAGAGCTACTTTAACTAACTTGTTTAAGCTGCCTTGTTTAGAAGAGCTATCCTTTGTTTAGAGCTACACTGTTTAACACGTGTTTAGACTACCACGTTGTTTAGAGCTACCAGATTGTTTAGAGCTACCGCGTTGTTTAGAGCTACCACGTTGTTTACGTTGTTTAGTCCACGTTGTTTAGAGCCACAACTAACTTAAGAACCTTGTTTAGAGTTGTTTAGAGCTACTCAACTGTTTCAGGACGTTTTAGAGTCCCACGTTGTTTAGAGCTACCACGTTGTTTAGAGCTACCGCGTTGTTTAGAGCTACCACGTTGTTTAGAGCTACCACGTTGTTTAGAAGAGCTACCACGTTGTTTAGAGCTACCGCGTTGTTTAGAGCACGTGTTTAGAGCTACCACGTTGTTTAGAGCTACCGCGTTGTTTAGAGCTACCACGTTGTTTAGAGCTACCACGTTGTTTAGAGCTACCGCGTTGTTTAGAGCTACCACGTTGTTTAGAGCTACCACGTTGTTTAGAGCACGTGTTTAGAGCTACCACGTTGTTTAGAGCTACCACGTTGTTTAGAGCTACCACGTTGTTTAGAGCTACCACGTTGTTTAGAGCTACCACGTTGTTTAGAGCTACCACGTTGTTTAGAGCTACCGCGTTGTTTAGAGCACGTGTTTAGAGCTACCACGTTGTTTAGAGCTACCAGAGCTACCGCGTTGTTTAGAGCACGTGTTTAGAGCTACCACGTTGTTTAGAGCTACCGCGTTGTTTAGAGCTACCGCGTTGTTTAGAGCACGTGTTTAGAGCTACCACGTTGTTTAAGCTACCACGTTGTTTAGAGCTACCACGTTGTTTAGAGCTAAGAGCTACCACGTTGTTTAGAAGAGCTACCACGTTGTTTAGAGCTACCACGTTGTTTAGAGCTACCACGTTGTTTAGAGGAGCTACCACGTTGTTTAGAGCACGTGTTTAGAGCTACCACGTTGTTTAGAAGAGCTACCACGTTGTTTAGAAGAGCTACCACGTTGTTTAGAGCTACCACGTTGTTTAGAGCTACCACGTTGTTTAGAAGAGCTACCACGTTGTTTAGAGCTACCACGTTGTTTAGAGCTACCACGTTGTAAAAATGTATGAAGCAAACCATTGAACAGATACTGTCTGACAAGTGTTTAGAGCGAATTGAAGCTTTGCAATTTTTTTTTTCAACTGCTGATCGTGGCTACGTCCTTTTGCGGAGTCAACCTGCATGGTGAATTAGCACTTTGACATGTTTCCCTTGTTAAGTGCTTCAATGGCCCTTCTCTGTCTGGAATGATCCTAACAATGACAAAATGTCTAGCCACTTCAGTGCGCAGTTCTTCGGGAGCTCAGTGTGCCATAAAGACAGACTAAACACACGGACATTTTCTAATTACATATCTAGGTTTTAGAGATCAGGTGGGTCACCGGTTGTTTCTTTCGAACAAAAGGAATGTTTTTTTCTCCAGAGAATCAGTGTTGTGTCAAGACTGAGTTTTGATTTCATGAAAAACACTGGAATAATAAACGAGAAGAAAAAAACACTTTAGAAACCAAAACTTAATGTGACTGCCAGTACTGGTGATATACTACTGACGAGGTCCGTCGAACCGCTACTGACGAGGTCCGTCGAACTGACGAGGTCCGTCGAACCGCTACTGACGAGGTCCGTCGAACCGCTACTGACGAGGTCCGTCGACGCCCTACTGACGAGGTCTGTCGACGCCCTACTGACGAGGTCTGTCGACGCCCTACTGACGAGGTCTGTCGACGCCCTACTGACGAGGTCAGTCCGACGCCCTACTGACGAGGTCTGTCGAACACACTACTGACGAGGTCTGTCGACACACTACTGGGGAGGTCTGTCGACACACTACTGGGGAGGTCTGTCGACACACTACTGGGGAGGTCTGTCGACACACTACTGGGGAGGTCTGTCGACACACTACTGGGGAGGTCTGTCGACACACTACTGGGGAGGTCTGTCGACAGACTACTGGGGAGGTCTGTCGACACACTACTGGGGAGGTCTGTCGACACGCTACTGGGGAGGTCTGTCGACACGCTACTGGGGAGGTCTGTCGACACACTACTGGGGAGGTCTGTCGACACACTACTGGGGAGGTCTGTCAACACGCTACTGGGGAGGTCTGTCAACACACTACTGGGGAGGTCTGTCAACACACTACTGGGGAAGTCTGTCAACACACTACTGGGGAAGTCTGTCAACACACTACTGGGGAAGTCTGTCGACACACTACTGGGGAGGTCTGTCAACACACTACTGGGGAGGTCTGTCGACACACTACTGGGGAGGTCTGTCGACACACTACTGGGGAGGTCTGTCGACACACTACTGGGGAGGTCTGTCGACACACTACTGGGGAGGTCTGTCGACACACTACTGGGGAGGTCTGTCAACACACTACTGAGGAGGTCTGTCAACACTGGCCGGGGTTAGACAGAGAAAACAACAAAGTACTTTTGAGATTCACCCCGTGTGTTGATCATTCAGTCTAGTCAGAGGTCAGGGGTCAGGTGAACGAGTGTGAGCTGATCAGGTGTACCTGTACTGTTGCCGTTCACAACCCTTTGTGTTATGATGAAATGTACATAGAAAAAGACTACCAACGTAATAAAAGACACTTAACTAAACATGTAGCTTTGCTTTCCATGTTTGACAATATCATTCATATTTTGGTTCATTTTGTAGTGTTCGTTTCATTAAGGAAATATGAATTCCTTAAAAACAAAAAAAAAAAAAAAAACATTTTTTTCAACCAATTCCAAATATTTTTATTTAAAAAACAACAATGGTTTGGTCAGTAAAATTTAAAAAAAAAAAAAAAAACAAAGCTGAAAAAAGAAATGAAGGAAGATATAAGCAGAATCCTGGATAATCAGAGTGTCTTGGAATATCTTCGTCTGACAGAATCTCTGTAGAACTGGAAGATCTTGTCCGATGCTTTCTGACTGACAGCTATACACTGTTGCAGCTGTAGGGAGAAAGACAGGGGGTACAGGGGAATATTCATTGGCTATTGATATTTGTCGTGCACCGTTGACGGAGCTCGCAAAGTAAGCATTCCACTGCACTGTTTATACCTGCTGAAAAACTGTGTAGCCCACATTAAAAATAAATACTAGTTTACTAAAGGATATTCTGCAGTTTACTACAGAATACTATACTGCACACGGTAGTATCCCTCGATCGTGTAGTGCTTACTATCCAATTTTGTAGTATACTGTAGAATACTATACACTAGTATCCCTCGGTTATGTATTTCTTACTATACTCCACTCTGTAGTATTCTTTGATAACGTAGTGCTTACTTTAGAATGTTCTAGTGTTCTGAATAATTATAATACACTCTGTAGTATTCTTTGATAACGTAGTGCTTACTTTAGAATGTTCTAGTGTTCTGAATAATTATAATACACTCTGTAGTATTCTTTGATAACGTAGTGCTTACTTTAGAATGTTCTAGTGTTCTGAATAATTATAATACACTCTGTAGTATTCTTTGATAACGTAGTGCTTACTTTAGAATGTTCTAGTGTTCTGAATAATTATAATACACTCTGTAGTATCCCTCCATCATGTGTAGTATACTGTAGAATATTAAATACAGTATTACACCCCCCCCCAAAAAAAAAAACAGTATTATCTGCAAAAACACTACAGTAATTAGTATATACTAGTTTTTACTACAGTATTTTGTTAGCATATACTCCACCCATTTCCATATCCCTGTGTGTGCGCCAACCATGAGTGAGAAACTTACATGCCAAATATAGACTATATATTGTGTTCCCTACAGGTTATAGAAAAGAACAGAATCTCTTAATTTCCGTTCAGGGTCCAGTCCTACCTACTGGTTATGGAAAATCTGCTCTTAGTATTTGCCCAGTAGGCTTCCTCAAGGAGAAAGCCCCCACTTCTATGTCAAAGATGATAAAACACAATAGTAAATACTACAAAACACTACAGTAATTATATACTATAGTATATACTACCGTATGTATACTATAGTTAACACTACAGTAATTATATACTATAGTATATACTACCGTATGTATACTATAGTAAACACTACAGTAATTGTATACTATAGTAAACACTACAGTAATTATATACTATAGTATATACTACCGTATGTATACTATAGTTAACACTACAGCAATTATATACTATAGTATATACTACCGTATGTATACTATAGTAAACACTACAGTAATTATATACTATAGTATATACTACCGTATGTACACTATAGTAAACACTACAGTAATTATATACTATAGTATATACTACCGTATGTACACTATAGTAAACACTACAGTAATTATATACTATAGTATATACTACCGTATGTACACTATAGTAAATAGTAAAACTACAGTAATTATATACTATAGTATATACTACCGTATGTATACTATAGTTAACACTACAGTAATTATATACTATAGTATATACTACCGTATGTATACTATAGTAAACACTACAGTAATTGTATACTATAGTAAACACTACAGTAATTATATACTATAGTATATACTACCGTATGTATACTATAGTTAACACTACAGCAATTATATACTATAGTATATACTACCGTATGTATACTATAGTAAACACTACAGTAATTATATACTATAGTATATACTACCGTATGTACACTATAGTAAACACTACAGTAATTATATACTATAGTATATACTACCGTATGTACACTATAGTAAACACTACAGTAATTATATACTATAGTATATACTACTGTATGTATACTATAGTTAACACTACAGTAATTATATACTATAGTATATACTACCATATGTATACTATAGTTAACACTACAGTAATTATATACTATAGTATATAATATATACTACCGTACTATATACTACCGTACTATAGTAAACTTTACTACAGTAATTATATACTATAATATATACTACCGTACTATAGTAAACTTTACTACAGTATATTAGTCATGTCCATACATATATATTTTTTAATCTACAGTAAATACTTAAGTATACTACAAGTCCACAAAACCATTACAGTGAACACTATAGTATATAAATACTATAGTATTTAGAGCATAGCATACTACAGAAAGTATTTCATACGGGAGAAGATGACTAAACTTTGATAAATAGAAATCAAAGTTTTAATTAAAGCTATGTGACATCACCATAGGCAAATTAATTATTATTTTTTAATATCCCCCTTCTCCCTGAGACACCCTCAGAGCGCGGGGTCACAGCCAGGGTCAACCATTATCAACTGGCCCAACGCTCCTAACGGCTTCCTGCCGGCTTCCTGCCAACTTCCTAACGGCTTCCTGCCGACTTCCTGCAACGTCAGTTTGTTTAGAGCCGTTAACGACACTGCTGGTGCTTCGGCGATCAATACAATTATACCAATATCTTCCAAACACCACTGAAAAGAAATGTGTGATTTAAGAGGTGGATATTTACTGACCTCATGAACTGTAAAAGACCCTCTGGTGGATGACATCATCACTCTGCGCTCGGTACTGTCAATAGCGAAGGTCATCAAAGCTCGACTTTCCTGAGAGAGGAAACACAAACCAGTAGGTCCAGGCTCAATTAGGAAGTACGACTTACCCAATGTGCTGCAGTTCCTAGTAAGTGACACATAGAAAAGTATGAAGAGAAAAGCTATTTACTATAATGTGGAATAAAAGGAAATTAATGTAATGTCAAAAGCAAAAAACAAATTTACATTTTAAAAACCGAGTCATCCTGTGGTAATGATGGTAGTAGTGATGATGGTGGTACTAATGATGGTAGTAGTAATGATGGTAGTAGTAGTAATGGTAGTAGTAGTAATGATGGTAGTAGTAGTAATGATGATGGTAGTAGTAGTGATGATGGTAGTAATGATGGTAGTAATTATGATGGTAGTAATTATGATGGTAGTAATGATGGTAGTAGTAGTAATGATGGTAGTAGTAATGATGGTAGTAATGATGATGGTAGTAGTAATGATGGTAGTAATGATGATGGTAGTAGTAGTAATGATGGTAGTACTAATGATGGTAGTAGTAGTAATGATGGTAGTACTAATGATGGTAGTAGTAGTAATGATGGTAGTACTAATGATGGTAGTAGTAGTAATGATGGTAGTACTAATGATGGTAGTAGTAATGATGGTAGTAGTGATGATGGTAGTAGTAGTAATGATGGTAGTAGTGATGATGGTAATGATGATGGTAGTAGTAATGATGGTAGTAATGATGATGGTAGTAATGATGGTAGTAGTAATGATGCTAGTAGTAATGATGGTAGTTGTAATGATGGTAGTAGTAGTGATGGTAGTAGTAGTGATGGTAGTAGTAATGATGGTAGTAGTAATGATGGTAGTAGTAATGATGGTAGTAGTACTAATGATGGTAGTACTAATGATGGTAGTAGTGATGATGGTAGTAGTGATGATGGTAGTTGTAATGATGGTAGTAGTAATGATGGTATTAGTAATGATGGTAATAATGATGGTAGTAGTAATGATGGTAGTAATAATGATGGTAGTAGTAATGATGGTAGTAGTGATGGTAGTAATGATGATGGTAGTAGTAATGATGATGGTGGTAGTAATGATGATGGTAGTAGTACTGATGGTAGTAATAATGATGGTAGTAATAATGATGGTAGTAGTAATGATGGTAGTAATGATGGTAGTAATAATGATGGTAGTAGTAATGATGGTAGTAGTAATGATGATGGTAGTAGTAATGATGGTAGTAATAATGATGGTAGTAATAATGATGGTAGTAATAATGATGGTAGTAATAATGATGATGGTAGTAATGATGGTAGTAATAATGATGGTAGTAATAATGATGGTAGTAGTAATAATGATGGTAGTAATAATGGTAGTAATGATGGTAGTAGTAATAATGATGGTAGTAGTAATGATGGTAGTAGTAATGATGGTAGTAATAATGATGGTAGTAATAATGATGTAGTAATGATGGTAGTAGTAATGATGGTAGTAATAATGATGGTAGTAGTAATGATGGTAGTAGCAATGATGGTAGTAGTAATGATGGTAGTAGTAATGATGATGGTAGTAATAATGGTAGTAATGATGGTAGTAGTAATGATGGTAGTATTAATGATGGTAGTAGTAATGATGGTAGTAATAATGATGGTAGTAGTGATGGTAGTAGTGATGGTAGTAGTAGTGATGGTAGTAGTGATGATGGTAGTAGTGATGATGATGGTAGTAGTAATGATGGTAGTAATAATGATGGTAGTAGTAATGATGGTAGTAGTGATGGTAGTAGTAGTGATGGTAGTAGTAGTGATGGTAGTAATGATGGTAGTAGTAATGATGATGATGGTAGTAGTAATGATGGTAGTAATAATGATGGTAGTAGTAATGATGGTAGTAGTGATGGTAGTAATGATGGTAGTAGTAGTGATGGTAGTAGTGATGATGATGGTAGTAATGATGATGGTAGTAATGATGGTAGTAGTGATGGTAGTAATAATGATGGTAGTAATGATGGTAGTAATAATGGTAGTAATGATGATGGTAGTAATAATGATGGTAGTAATATTGGTAGTAATGATGATGGTAGTAATGATGGTAGTAATAATGGTAGTAATGATGGTAGTAATGATGATGGTAGTAATGATGGTAGTAATAATGATGGTAGTAATAATGGTAGTAATGATGGTAGTAATAATGATGGTAGTAATAATGGTAGCAATGATGGTAGTAATGATGATGGTAGTAATGATGGTAGTAATAATGGTAGTAATGATGGTAGTAGTAATGATGGTAGTAGTGATGGTAGTAATGATGATGATGGTAGTAATGATGGTAGTAGTAGTGATGGTTGTAGTAGTGATGGTAGTAGTGATGGTAGTAATGATGATGATGGTAGTAATGATGGTAGTAGAAGTGATGATAGTAATGATGATGATGGTAGTAATGATGGTAGTAATGATGATGGTAGTAATGATGGTGGTAGTAGTAATGATGGTAGTAATGATGATGGTAGTAGTGATGGTAGTAATGATGGTAGTAGTAGTGATGATGGTAGTAGTGATGATGATGGTAGTAATGATGATGGTAGTAATGATGGTAGTACTAATGATGGTAGTAGTAGTAATGATGGTAGTAGTAGTAATGATGGTAGTACTAATGATGGTAGTAGTAATGATGGTAGTACTAATGATGGTAGTAGTGAGAGCGTCTGCTAAATGACTTAAATGTTATGTTAAATGTAGTAGTAGTAATGATGGTAGTAGTAATGATGGTAGTAGTAATGATGGTAGTAGTGATGGTAGTAATGATGATGGTAGTAATGATGATGATGGTAGTAGTGATGATGGTAGTAGTAATGATGGTAGTAGTAATGATGGTAGTAGTGATGATGATGGTAGTAATGATGATGGTAGTAATAATGATGGTAGTAATGATGGTAGTAGTAATGGTAGTATAAATGATGGTAGTAATGATGGTAGTAATGATGGTAGTAATAATGATGGTAGTAATGATGGTAGTAGTAATGATGGTAGTAATAATGATGGTAGTAATGATGGTAGTAGTAATGATGGTAGTAGTAATGATGGTAGTAGTACTGATGGTAGTAGTACTGATGGTAGTAATGATGGTAGTAATGATGGTGGTAGTAATGATGGTAGTAGTGATGGTAATAATGATGGTAGTAATGATGATGATGGTAGTAATGATGATGGTAGTAGTGATGGTAGTAGTGATGGTGGTACTAATGATGGTAGTAGTGATGGTGGTACTAATGATGGTAGTAGTGATGGTGGTACTAATGATGGTAGTAGTGATGGTAGTAATGATGGTGGTACTAATGATGGTAGTAGTGATGGTAGTAGTGATGGTGGTACTAATGATGGTAGTAGTGATGGTAGTAGTGATGGTGGTACTAATGATGGTAGTAGTGATGGTAGTAGTGATGGTGGTACTAATGATGGTAGTAGTGATGGTGGTACTAATGATGGTAGTAGTGATGGTAGTAGTGATGGTGGTACTAATGATGGTAGTAATGATGGTAGTGATGATGGTAGTAGTGATGATGGTAGTAGTGATGGTAGTAATGGTGGTGGTACTAATGATGGTAGTAGTGATGGTAGTGATGATGGTAGTAGTAATGATGGTAGTAGTAGTGATGGTAGTAGTGATGGTAGTAGTAATGATGGTAGTAGTGATGGTAGTAGTGATGGTAGTAATGATGGTAGTGATGATAGTAGTAGTGATGGTAGTGATGATGGTAGTAGTGATGGTAGTGATGATGGTGGTACAAATGATGGTAGTAATGATGGTAGTAGTAATGATGGTAGTAATGATGGTAAAAATGATGGTAGTAGTGATGATGGTAGTAATGATGGTAGTAATGATGGTAGTAATGATGATGGTAGTAGTGATGATGGTAGTAATGATGGTAGTAATGATGGTAGTAATGATGGTAGTAGTGATGATGGTAGTACTAATGATGGTAGTAATGATGGTAGTAATGATGGTAGTAATGATGGTAGTAGTAATGATGGTAGTAATGATGGTAGTAGTGATGGTAGTAGTGATGGTAGTAGTGATGGTAGTAATGATGGTAGTAATGATGGTAGTAATGATGGTAGTGATGATGGTAGTAATGATGGTAGTGATGATGGTAGTGATGATGGTAGTGATGATGGTAGTAATGATGGTAGTAGTGATGGTAGTAGTGATGGTAGTAATGATGGTAGTGATGATGGTAGTAATGATGGTAGTGATGATGGTAGTGATGATGGTAGTGATGATGGTAGTAATGATGGTAGTAGTGATGATGGTAGTAATGATGGTAGTAATGATGGTAGTAATGATGGTAGTGATGATGGTAGTGATGATGGTAGTAATGATGGTAGTAGTGATGGTAGTAGTGATGGTAGTAATGATGGTAGTGATGATGGTAGTAATGATGGTAGTGATGATGGTAGTAATGATGGTAGTAATGATGGTAGTAATGATGGTAGTAATGATGGTAGTGATGATGGTAGTAATGATGGTAGTAATGATGGTAGTAATGATGGTAGTAGTGATGGTAGTAGTGATGGTAGTAATGATGGTAGTAATGATGGTAGTGATGATGGTAGTAGTGATGGTAGTAGTGATGGTAGTAATGATGGTAGTAGTGATGGTAGTAATGATGGTAGTAGTGATGGTAGTAGTGATGGTAGTAGAGATGGTAGTAGTGATGGTAGTAGTGATGGTAGTAGTGATGGTAGTAGTGATGGTAGTAATGATGGTAGTAGTGATGGTAGTAGTGATGGTAGTAGTGATGGTAGTAGTGATGGTAGTAGTGATGGTAGTGATGATGGTAGTAATGAACAATCATCTACCTTCTCCTGTGCTGCGTTGGGGTCGGTAATGACCTGGCCATCTGTATCGATGGCACAGGTGACCCCAGCGAACAGACAGCTCATAGGCAGGCCTGCGTCCATCAGGGCCATACAGGCTGAGTTCAGAAAGCAGGACAACAGCTGTGGGAGGTGGGGGGGATAAGGAACAACACTACTGACACACATAATAATAAGACGGCATCTACTGTCCCGTCCTCTGCACCTTCTCCACAGACCTGAAGTCTACGGTCTCTGAATGAATTCTGTTCGCAGCCAAACTCCCTCAAAGTAGGATCCAAGTAGATTCCAAGTAGGATCCAAGTAGATTCCAAGTAGGATCCAAGTAGATTCCAAGTAGATTCCAAGTAGATTCCAAGTAGGATCCAAGTAGATTCCAAGTAGATTCCAAGTAGATTCCAAGTAGGATCCAAGTAGATTCCAAGTAGGATCCAAGTAGGATCCAAGTAGATTCCAAGTAGGATCCAAGTAGATTCCAAGTAGGATCCAAGATCCACACACATCCATCGTGCAAAGAGAAAACTAGAAGACTGTCGCAGGGAACTTTGACGTAGCTTATTTGTGTTTTCATTTTGGGTCTCTGAATGAACGTGACTTCGGGGAGTGTAAGGTGCCCCAGGATGTTGTGTGTGTTGAGGGGGACTGAGGGGGGGGGCACGGAAGCCCACTTCACAGGCGGAATAAACACCTGACTGCAGTCTTAGTGCAACATGAGGAAAAGCTCAGTGCTTAGAAAAAAGGCAATGGGACTGGTAGGCTAACACACACACACACACACACACACCACACACACACACACACACAAACACACACCACACACACACCAAAGGATACTGAACCGTCGTCATGGACCACTTGTAGGACGAGAGTGAGGGAGGAGCGTGGATGAAGGGTGGAGAGAAGAGACGCCTCGCATGTTTCCCTCACACACTGTTCTCTGGCTCGCTCTCTGACACCTGAGGAAGAATGAAAATGAGGTTAGACACTGCCATCTTGTGGTGTTCTGTGGAAGTGTATCGTGCGTGTCCTTTAGGTGTAATGCAATAAGGCACTTCGTCTTCGGGCCTAACAGCACCTGTTCCGTTCTACCCTCCAAACACCAGCTTCTCTCTTAAATATATGATTCCTCACTCAAAAGGGAGCGGGATGCTAATAGTAAGGGGAGGTAATTATATTGTGTGCATCGGTCAGTAAAGGAAAAGGAAGGAAGAGAGGAGAGAGGAAGAGGTGGGGAGTATGGGATGTAGGAGAGAGGAAGAGGTGGGGAGTATGGGATGTAGGAGAGAGGAAGAGGTGGAGAGTATGGGATGTAGGAGAGAGGAAGAGGTGGGGAGTATGGGATGTAGGAGAGAGGAAGAGGTGGGGAGTATGGGATGTAGGAGAGAGGAAGAGGTGTGGAGTATGGGATGTAGGAGAGAGGAAGTTGTGTGGAGTATGGGATGTAGGAGAGAGGAAGTTGTGTGGATACACTACAGTTTGACTACAGGTCTGAATGCCACGTCATGACACAGGTCTGTGTGATGAGTGTTTTAATGGAGGAAACGGTAGACCACGTGTTGATATTTTGTGAACTGTATGACATAGACGAGGAGAGATTGTGTGAAAGGGTTAGGGAGGCTGGACGGTGTTGGGGTGTAGTGGGGGGAGGAAAGGGAAGTGGTGTCTATAGGGATCTATGTCACTTTTTTAGAGGAACAGAACTAATGAGGATCATTTAATGTAGGTAGGCTGTGACTGGCCTCACACTCCTGTACAGTAGGTGGCGGTGTATACACCTTAAACGTTGCTATCTGTCATCCTAATCCCAAATAAGAAAATTCCTTACTCACCTGGTAGTCCCACTTTGGGCTGCATCACCACCTCCAGGGTAGCTCTGTCATAGATCTCCTTACTGACCTTCACCTCCGCCGGGCCATACACTCCAGCTAATACACTGGTGTCTCCTGCAGAAAGACAGACCCAACGAAACATACATTAACATAATCCATATCTGAGACAAAGCGATGTAACGCAGCACAGCTCGGATGAGTATAGTTGGGTCACATCTGTCTTGTTGGTCAATGGGGGGGGGGGGGGGGGCGGCAGCGTGAGAGCAGCTACGGTAATAATTTGATACATTTCCTTTCAACGGTATCTTGTTCTGATATACTGCTAACATACCTTGGACGAAGGATGACGATCCATCAGGTCGTGATAGTAAATTCTGTTCGCAGCCAAACTCCCTCAAAGTAGGACTCGAAGACGCACACACATCCATCGTGCTTGTAAAAAGAAAACTAGAAGACTGTCGCGGGGATTTGACGTAGCTTATTTGTGTTGTCATTTGGACGCTCAATGATGACGGCATTTACCCCCAGTCCCCTCATTTGTCTGTATCGCAGATTTCAAAGAAATTGTTAGGTATAAGCAATAAGACCTAAACCCAGATAGCGGTTTCATGGAGCTGCTGAGACCAACACAATTATTTTAGATCTACTAGACTTCAGGGGATTGATTTAGTCGCTGTTAGCGACTGTAATTTGCAACTAGCAGAGGTAGCTAGCTTTAACAGTGAAGAAGATGGCGACGCTAAACAGTATTAAGAACATGTATGGGATCTGTTCTCATGTAATCCGCCAAACGACTGGATTGAGAGCAGCAACACTCATTCAGCAGAGGGCGTTCAGAGTCAATGTGAGTTAATAAGATATTTTTTTGTTATAGCTAACCCATTAGTTGATGTGAGGAATTGTTGCTTGACATTGCACAAGTTAGCTAACGTTATGGCTAGTTGTGGCTAGCGAACTCGACGACATTTAGCGCACATGAATTAGTTGAATATATTCTATGCACATCCATCCAAATGATTTAAATGTTGAATAACATTCTTGTTTTGCATGTTTTCATTGCTCTACATAACTAGCAAGTAAGCTAGCCAACTTGGTAACACGTTTGTTTAGCACCCACTGGAACAAATAGTTAGCTAACATGCTAATGTATCATTAACTTGCTAGTCTGGACACCCTATTGTGTGGTGCCTTCATTTTGAATTAGTTACTTTAATATTAGTTGATCACTGCTAAATAGTGACGCTTCATGTTCCTGCATCCTGATTGGTCGATTGTGGGGAGTGGAGAACTGCAGACGTCATTTGTGATCGACGCAAAAGTCGAACTTCTGCGTAACTATCAATACTTTCTGAGTGATGGTGATGATGATGATGATGATGATGATGATCATACAATGTTTCACAAGAGAAAGTGAGAGCCTTCTATTTGACCTGTCTAATCTTGCTAGCTATGTAGAGCGCTGGTCTGATTTCAAACACATCACCTCTAGGACCAGCTGGAAGGTCAGACAATTAAAAACAAAAAAGCTACAGGGTAGAGTGTTGTGTGTAGCTGCGGTTTGTGATTACTGCAGTAAACGGTGCCTACTAACTGCGTCACTAAACCATTCCTAAGGAACCCGTCAGACTGCAGGCTTGGTGTGTGTGTGTGTGTGTGTGTGTGTGTGTGTGTGTGTGTGTGTGTGTCACTGTAAGTCGTTCGAACGTCTGCAAAATGACTCAAATGTAAATGTAGTAAACCCTCTCTCTGAAAATCAAGAAGCTTTATTGGCATCAATGCTTGTGAAGTCTCCCGAGTGGCTCAGCGTTCTAAGTTACTGCATCTCAGTGCTAGAGGCATCTCTACAAACCCTGGTTTGATTCCAGGCATCATCATTACTACCATCATTACTACCACCATCATTACTACCACCATCATTACTACTACTACTACCATCATTATTACTACCACCATCATTACTACTACCATCATTATTACCACCATCATTACTACTACCATCATTATTACTACCATCATCATTACTACCATCATCATTACTACCACCATCAGTACTACTACCATCATCATGACTACTACCATCAGTACTACTACCATCAGTACTACTACCATCAGTACTACTACCATCAGTACTACTACCATCATCATTACTACCACCATCAGTACTACTACCACCATCATCATTACTACTACTACCATCAGTACTACTACCATCAGTACTACTACCATCATCATTACTACCATCATCATTACTACCACCATCAGTACTACTACCATCATCAGTACTACTACCATCATCAGTACTACTACCATCATCATTACTACTACCATCAGTACTACTACCATCAGTACTACTACCATCATCATTACTACCATCATCATTACTACCATCATTACTACTACCATCATCATTACTACCATCATTACTACTACCATCATTACTACTACCATCATCACTACTACTACCATCATCATTACTACCATCAGTACTACCATCAGTACTACTACTACCATCAGTACTACTACTACCATCAGTACTACTACTACCATCAGTACTACTACTACCATCATTACTACTACTACCATCATTACTACTACTACCATCATCATTACTACTACCATCATCATTACTACCATCATCATTACTACTACCATCATCATTACTACTACCATCATCATTACTACCACCATCATTACTACTACTACCATCATCATTACTACCATCATCATTACTACTACCATCATTACTACCATCATTACTACTACTACCATCATCATTACTACTACTACCATCATTACTACTACCATCATCATTACTACTACCATCATCATTACTACTACCATCATCATTACTACCACCATCATTACTACCATCATCATTACTACCATCATTACTACCATCATCATTACTACCATCATTACTACCATCATCATTACTACCATCATTACTACCATCATCACTACTACCATCATCATTACTACCACCATCACTACTACCATCATTACTACTACCATCATCATTACTACCACCATCATTACTACTACTACCACCATCATTACTACTACTACCATCATCATTACTACCATCATCATTACTACTACTACCATCATTACTACTACCATCATTACTACTACTATCATCATTACTACTACCATCATTACTACTACCATCATTACTACTACCATCATTACTACTACCATCATTACTACTACCATCATCATTACTACCATCATCATTACTACCATCATCATTACTACTACCATCATTACTACTACCATCATTACTACTACCATCATTACTACTACCATCATTACTACCACCATCATTACTACCATCATCATTACTACTACCATCATCATTACTACTACTACCATCATCATTACTATTACTACTACTGCCATCATCATTACTACCATCATCATTACTACTACCACCATCATTACTACCACCATCATTACTACTACCATCATCATTACTACCACCATCATTACTACCATCATCATTACTACTACCACCATCATTACTACTACCACCATCATCATTACTACCATCGTCATTAAAGATTCATCATTACTACTACCATCATTACTACTACTACCATCATCATTACTTCCATCATTACTACTACCATCATCATTACTACTACCACCATCATTACTACTACCATCATTATTACTACTACCACCATCATTACTACTACCACCATCATTACTACTACCACCATCATTACTACTACCATCATCACTACTACTACCATCATTACTACTACTACCATCATTACTACTACTACCATCATCATTACTACCATCATCATTACTACCACCACCATTACTACTACCACCATTACTACTACCATCATTACTACTACTACCATCATCATTACTACTACCATCATTACTACTACTACCATCATTACTACTACTACCATCATCATTACTACCATCATCATTACTACCATCATCATTACTACCACCACCATTACTACTACCACCATTACTACTACCATCATTACTACTACTACCATCATTACTACTACTACCATCATTACTACTACCACCATCATTACTACCATCATCATTACTACTACCATCATCATTACTACTACCACCATCATTACTACCACCATCATTACTACCATCATTACTACTACTACCATCATTACTACTACCATCATTACTACTACCATCATTACTACCACCATCATCATTACTACCATCATCATTACTACTACTACCATCATTACTACCACCACCATCATTACTACCACCATCATCATTACCACCATCATCATTACTACCACCATTACTACCACCATCATTACTACCATCACCATCATTACTACCACCATCATTACTACTACCATCATCATTACTACCACCATCATTACTACTACCATCATCATTACTACTACCATCACCATCATTACTACTACCATCATTACTACTACCATCACCATCATTACTACTACCATCATTACTACTACCATCATCATTACTACCACCATCATTACTACCACCATCATTACTACTACCATCATTACTACTACCATCATTACTACCACCATCATCATTACCACCATCATCATTACTACTACTACCACCATCATCATTACTACTACTACCATCATCATTACTACTACCATCATCATTACTACTACCATCATCATCATTACTACTACTACCACCATCATCATTACCACCCACATCATTACTACTACTACCACCATCATCATTACTACTACTCATCATTACTACTACTACCATCATCATTACTACTACTACCATCATCAGTTACTGCTTACTATGTTATTATCCAGGTTCCCTCAGGCGATGGCAGGAAAATACATATTTAGCTGCAAGAGGAGCCATTGCTCCTTCGCCCATGAGTATTCTTAGTTTTTCCTCTCGGTTTAATAAGTAGAAATTTTGAAAAAGTGTAGTAATTTCTTTGAATAATGAATCGCTTTGTGAGGAACATTTCTTACAGTAAAGGAGAAAGTGCATCTCTGTCTCTACCTCCCCTGTTGTGCAGTGACCACATACACGCTCCTCTCTGGGTAGCCATGTCTTTTTATGTCTGCCGGTTTCTATTGCCAATCGGTGGTCACTCAGCCTGTACTTGGTAAGGATCTGTCTCTGCTTCGTATCTCTGACAGAGTAAAGATAATCAGCCAATTTATATTCTCTGTTTAGGGTCAGATAGCAATTTAGTCGGCTTTGGGGTTTTGTTTTTTTCAATGTTGTAAATAGGATTCCTTTGATTGGTTCATGATTTTGTTTATTTCAATTCTTTCTTTTGAAGCAGTGCTGGTGTCAGTTTGGTTGGTGAGGTCCAACACCAGCTGACTGAGAGGGAAAGCTGGGCTCAGCTCCTGGGCTCGGAGTGCTTTAAATTGGAGACATGAATTTGGACTTGAATTTAGGTGGAGCCAAATTTGTTATCTTTTTAATGTTTTCATTTGTAGGTGGAGGTAAAGAGGCACCGCTGGAAAGTGGCCTAATTCTGCCCTATTTCTTTGGACTTGTAGAATTTTCCGATATAATTCTGTAAGTAGGGCTTCAATTGGAGGTTTGTCCCATATATTAAAGTCCAGTTTACTGATTGGCTCCTAAACCTCACTTCCGTAAAGAGCTATTGGAGGGATTACGCTGTCAAATTACACTGGGGCGGCAGGGTAGCCTAGTGGTTAGTAACCAAAAGGTTGCAAGTTCAAATCCCCGAGCTGACAAGGTACAAATCTGTCATTCTGCCCCGGAACAAGGCAGTTAACCCCACTGTTCCTAGACCAGTTAACCCACTGTTCCTAGGCCGTCATTGAAAATAAGAGTTTGTTCTTAACTGACTTGCCTAGTTAAATAAAGGTAAAATAAAAATATATATATTTTGGTCCAAATTCTAATTGGGATGTTGATTTTGAATAATTTCATTTTTATTGCAAAACAATGCTCTGCGGGTTTTGTCTTTGAGTGCATTCACTTCCATGTTAAAGTTTCCCGATGCAGATATGGTACCAGGGTATGAGTCATTTCTACTGTGTTCAATTATGGTGTTGTTCAATGGGAATTTGTGTTTCTGACATGTGTTTTCTCTCTCCTTCTGTCTTTCTCTGTCTCTCTCCTTCCTTCTGTCTTTCTCTGTCTCTCTCCTTTCTCTGTCTCTCTCCTTTCTCTGTCTCTCTCCTTCCTTCTGTCTTTCTCTGTCTCTCTTCCTTCTGTCTTTCTCTGTCTCTCTCCTTCCTTCTGTCTTTCTCTGTCTCTCTTTCCTTCTGTCTTTCTCTCTTTCCTTCTGTCTTTCTCTGTCTCTCCTCCTTCTGTCTTTCTCTGTCTCTCTCAGGGAGCCCTCAGGCAGCAGCCGTTTGACTCCTCGGAAGAGAAGCCCCAGTTCCCAGGAGCATCGGCAGAGTTTATTGATCACCTGGAGTTCATCCAACCTAACGTGATCTCTGGGATCCCCGTCTACAGGGTCATGGACCGGGCCGGGAAGATCATTAACCCCTCAGAGGACCCACAGGTAACAATACACACTCTACTAGTTCATACTTCACAGGTCAGTAACCCCTCAGAGGACCCACAGTACTAGTTGATACTACACAGGTCATTAACCCCTCAGAGGACCCATAGTACTAGTTGATACTACACAGGTCAGTAACCCCTCAGAGGACCCACAGGTAACAGTACACACAGTACTAGTTGATACTACACAGGTCATTAACCCCTCAGAGGACCCACAGTACTAGTTGATACTACACAGGTCATTAACCCCTCAGAGGACCCACAGTACTAGTTGATACTACACAGGTCATTAACCCCTTAGAGGACCCATAGTACTAGTTGATACTACATAGGTCATTAACCCCTCAGAGGACCCACAGTACTAGTTGATACTACACGGGTCAGTAACCCCTCAGAGGACCCACAGGTAACAGTACACACTCTACTAGTTGATACTACACAGGTCATTAACCCCTCAGAGGACACACAGTACTAGTTGATACTACACAGGTCAGTAACCCCTTAGAGGACCCATAGTACTAGTTGATACTACACAGGTCAGTAACCCCTCAGAGGACACACAGTACTAGTTGATACTACACAGGTCAGTAACCCCTCAGAGGACACACAGTACTAGTTGATACTACACAGGTCAGTAACCCATCAGAGGACCCACAGGTAACAGTACACACAGTACTAGTTGATACTACACAGGTCATTAATCCCTCAGAGGACACACAGTACTAGTTGATACTACACAGGTCAGTAACCCCTCAGAGGACCCATAGTACTAGTTGATACTACACAGGTCAGTAACCCCTCAGAGGACCCATAGTACTAGTTGATACTACACAGGTCAGTAACCCCTCAGAGGACCCATAGTACTAGTTGATACTACACAGGTCAGTAACCCCTCAGAGGACCCACAGTACTAGTTGATACTACACAGGTCAGTAACCCCTCAGAGGACCCACAGGTAACAGTACAAATAGTACTAGTTGATACTACACAGGTCAGTAACCCCTCAGAGGACCCACAGTACTAGTTGATACTACACAGGTCATTAACCCCTCAGAGGACCCACAGTACTAGTTGATACTACACAGGTCAGTAACCCCTCAGAGGACCCACAGTACTAGTTGATACTACACAGGTCAGTAACCCCTCAGAGGACCCACAGTACTAGTTGATACTACACAGGTCATTAACCCCTCAGAGGACCCACAGTACTAGTTGATACTACACAGGTCAGTAACCCCTCAGAGGACCCATAGTACTAGTTGATACTACACAGGTCAGTAACCCCTCAGAGGACCCACAGTACTAGTTGATACTACACAGGTCATTAACCCATCAGAGGACCCACAGGTAACAATACACACTCTACTAGTTCATACTTCACAGGTCATTAACCCCTCAGAGGACCCACAGTACTAGTTGATACTACACAGGTCATTAACCCCTCAGAGGACCCATAGTACTAGTTGATACTACACAGGTCAGTAACCCGTAGGCTATTACTGCAGGTGTCAGTACAGTATACAACATAATACCCAAGGCGTACACAGTTTACAGCACCTTGTCAATAGAATTAGAATCCCTATCTCTATGACTACCACAATATTATACAGCACCTTGTCAATAGAATTAGAATCCCTATCTCTATGACTACCACAGTATTATACAGCACCTTGTCAATATAATTAGAATCCCTATCTCTATGACTACCACAGTATTATACAGCACCTTGTCAATAGAATTAGAATCCCTATCTCTATGACTACCACAGTATTATACAGCACCTTGTCAATAGAATTAGAATCCCTATCTCTATGACTACCACAGTATTATACAGCACCTTGTCAATAGAATTAGAATCCCTATCTCTATGACTACCACAGTATTATACAGCACCTTGTCAATAGAATTAGAATCCCTATCTCTATGACTACCACAGTATTATACAGCACCTTGTCAATAGAATTAGAATCCCTATCTCTATGACTACCACAGTATTATACAGCACCTTGTCAATAGAATTAGAATCCCTATCTCTATGACTACACAGTATTATACAGCACCTTGTCAATAGAATTAGAATCCCTATCTCTATGACTACCACAGTATTATACAGCACCTTGTCAATAGAATTAGAATCCCTATCTCTATGACTACCACAGTATTAACAGCACCTTGTCAATAGAATTAGAATCCCTATCTCTATGACTACCACAGTATTATACAGCACCTTGTCAATAGAATTAGAATCCCTATCTCTATGACTACCACAGTATTATACAGCACCTTGTCAATAGAATTAGAATCCCTATCTCTATGACTACGCTCCCTGTCTGATTGGCTGATTGTGTTGGCCCTTCCTCCCCCCCCCCCCCCACAGCTCTCCAAGGAACAAGTGTTGAACTTCTACCAGAAGATGACCCTTCTGAACACCATGGACCGTATCCTGTATGAGTCTCAGAGACAGGTGACTGAGCGCTACCACCTAGGTCTGTCATGGGGTCTGCCCGAACAAATGGCACCCTATTCCCTACAGGGCAGTACTTGGACCAGGGCCCATAGGGAATAGGGTGGTACATCTCTAGACAGGACTCTAATGATGTGACATCTCTAGACAGGACTCTAATGATGTGTGTGTGTTTTAGGGTGGTACATCTCTAGACAGGACTCTAATGATGTGTGTGTTTTAGGGTGGTACATCTCTAGACAGGACTCTAATGATGTGACATCTCTAGACAGGACTCTAATGATGTGACATCTCTAGACAGGACTAATGATGTGACATCTCTAGACAGGACTCTAATGATGTGACATCTCTAGACAGGACTCTAATGATGTGTGTGTGTTTTAGGGTGGTACATCTCTAGACAGGACTCTAATGATGTGACATCTCTAGACAGAGGACTCTAATGATGTGTGTGTTTTAGGGTGGTACATCTCTAGACAGGACTCTAATGATGTGACATCTCTAGACAGGACTCTAATGATGTGTGTGTTTTAGGGTGGTACATCTCTAGACAGGACTCTAATGATGTGACATCTCTAGACAGGACTCTAATGATGTGTGTGTTTTAGGGTGGTACATCTCTAGACAGGACTCTAATGATGTGACATCTCTAGACATGACTCTAATGATGTGACATCTCTAGACAGGACTCTAATGATGTGTGTGTTGCAGGGTCGTATATCCTTCTACATGACAAACTATGGAGAGGAGGGAACACACATCGGCAGCGCTGCAGCTCTCGACCCAAGGGACTTGGTCTTCGGCCAGTACAGGGAAGCAGGTAAAGATTCAGCTCTCGACCCAAGGGACTTGGTCTTCGGCCAGTACAGGGAAGCAGGTAAAGATTCAGCTCTCGACCCAAGGGACTTGGTCTTAGGCCAGTACAGGGAAGCAGGTAAAGATTCAGCTCTCGACCCAAGGGACTTGGTCTTAGGCCAGTACAGGGAAGCAGGTAAAGATTCAGCTCTCGACCCAAGACCAGTACAGGGAAACAGGTAAAGATTCAGCTCTCGACCCAAGGGACTTGGTCTTCGGCCAGTACAGGGAAGCAGGTAAAGATTCAGCTCTCGACCCAAGGACAGTACAGGGAAGCAGGTAAAGATTCAGCTCTCGACCCAAGGACAGTACAGGGAAGCAGGTAAAGATTCAGCTCTCGACCCAAAACCAGTACAGTGAAGCAGGTAAAGATTCAGCTCTCGACCCAAGGCCAGTACAGGGAAGCAGGTAAAGATTCAGCTCTCGACCCAAGGCCAGTACAGGGAAGCAGGTAAAGATTCAGCTCTCGACCCAAGGGACTTGGTCTTCGGCCAGTACAGGGAAGCAGGTAAAGATTCAGCTCTCGACCCAAGGCCAGTACAGGGAAGCAGGTAAAGATTCAGCTCTCGACCCAAGGCCAGTACAGGGAAGCAGGTAAAGATTCAGCTCTCGACCCAAGGGACTTGGTCTTTGGCCAGTACAGGGAAGCAGGTAAAGATTCAGCTCTCGACCCAAGGGACTTGGTCTTCGGCCAGTACAGGGAAGCAGGTAAAGATTCAGCTCTCGACCCAAGGCCAGTACAGGGAAGCAGGTAAAGATTCAGCTATCGACCCAAGGGACTTGGTCTTAGGCCAGTACAGGGAAGCAGGTAAAGATTCAGCTCTCGACCCAAGGACAGTACAGGGAAGCAGGTAAAGATTCAGCTCTCGACCCAAGGGACTTGGTCTTCGGCCAGTACAGGGAAGCAGGTAATGATTCAGCTCTCGACCCAAGGCCAGTACAGGGAAGCAGGTAAAGATTCAGCTCTCGACCCAAGGGACTTGGTCTTAGGCCAGTACAGGGAAGCAGGTAAAGATTCAGCTCTCGACCCAAGGCCAGTACAGGGAAGCAGGTAAAGATTCAGCTCTCGACCCAAGGCCAGTACAGGGAAGCAGGTAAAGATTCAGCTCTCGACCCAAGGGACTTGGTCTTAGGCCAGTACAGGGAAGCAGGTAAAGATTCAGCTCTCGACCCAAGGCCAGTACAGGGAAGCAGGTAAAGATTCAGCTCTCGACCCAAGGCCAGTACAGGGAAGCAGGTAAAGATTCAGCTCTCGACCCAAGGGACTTGGTCTTTGGCCAGTACAGGGAAGCAGGTAAAGATTCAGCTCTCGACCCAAGGCCAGTACAGGGAAGCAGGTAAAGATTCAGCTCTCGACCCAAGGCCAGTACAGGGAAGCAGGTAAAGATTCAAGCTCTCGACCCAAGGGACTTGGTCTTCGGCCAGTACAGGGAAGCAGGTAAAGATTCAGCTCTCGACCCAAGACCAGTACAGGGAAGCAGGTAAGGCTTCAATAGTGTTTAATGAGAGGAAGACCTGTTGACATCTCACCACTGTTTAAGGATACTCTGAGTCGATATTCATCTAATAAGGAATTCCCCTCGACCCCTTGTGTAGAAGAGCCAACTCTTGTCAGAAATAACAAAACATACCAAAAAAAAGGCTGTTGTGTGTAACTAGGTCAAAAATCTCAAGTTATGGTTCACAATGGCTCCACGTTAGGGACGTAGAGCCTGTGAGGAGAGCCCTGTAGCTTCAGGCTCTACCACGTGACCCGGTATCCTTGTATGTTACATGTAACTAGAGCACCGTGTGTAGACGCTGTCACGGGTTAGACGTTTCACTTGTTCAGTAATAGTCAGTTTTATAACTCTGTTCTCTACTTCTAGCTGTGTAGTCAGTTTTATAACTCTGTTCTCTACTTGTAGCTGGGTAGTCAGTTTAACTCTGTTCTCTACTTGTAGCTGGGTAGTCAGTTTAACTCTGTTCTCTACTTGTAGCTGGGTAGTCAGTTTAACTCTGTTCTCTACTTGTAGCTGGGTAGTCAGTTTAACTCTGTTCTCTACTTGTAGCTGGGTAGTCAGTTTAACTCTGTTCTCTACTTGTAGCTGGGTAGTCAGTTTAACTCTGTTCTCTACTGGTAGCTGGGTAGTCAGTTTAACTCTGTTCTCTACTTGTAGCTGTGTAGTCAGTTTAACTCTGTTCTCTACTTGTAGCTGTGTAGTCAGTTTAACTCTGTTCTCTACTTGTAGCTGGGTAGTCAGTTTAACTCTGTTCTCTACTTGTAGCTGGGTAGTCAGTTTAACTCTGTTCTCTACTGGTAGCTGTGTAGTCAGTTTAACTCTGTTCTCTACTTGTAGCTGTGTAGTCAGTTTAACTCTGTTCTCTACTTGTAGCTGTGTAGTCAGTTTAACTCTGTTCTCTACTTGTAGCTGGGTAGTCAGTTTAACTCTGTTCTCTACTTGTAGCTGTGTAGTCAGTTTAACTCTGTTCTCTACTTGTAGCTGGGTAGTCAGTTTAACTCTGTTCTCTACTTGTAGCTGTGTAGTCAGTTTAACTCTGTTCTCTACTTGTAGCTGGGTAGTCAGTTTAACTCTGTTCTCTACTTGTAGCTGTGTAGTCAGTTTAACTCTGTTCTCTACTTGTAGCTGGGTAGTCAGTTTAACTCTGTTCTCTACTTGTAGCTGGGTAGTCAGTTTAACTCTGTTCTCTACTTGTAGCTGGGTAGTCAGTTTAACTCTGTTCTCTACTGGTAGCTGGGTAGTCAGTTTAACTCTGTTCTCTACTTGTAGCTGTGTAGTCAGTTTAACTCTGTTCTCTACTTGTAGCTGTGTAGTCAGTTTAACTCTGTTCTCTACTTGTAGCTGGGTAGTCAGTTTAACTCTGTTCTCTACTTGTAGCTGGGTAGTCAGTTTAACTCTGTTCTCTACTGGTAGCTGTGTAGTCAGTTTGTTTGTGTTGTTGGTCTTGGCTAGCTTAATGCTCCTGTCGTTAGCTAGCTAGTGGCTGCTAGCTTCGTCGTGAAAAGAGGCATGAGGGAAGCCCTTACGATATGGCATGTTTTCTAAGTAGCGAGAACGCTCTGGAGCAGGCAGTGTTGAAAAGTCATCTTCAAACATGTACTTCTCTTAAAAATCTAGTTTTGTAATTGACTTTTTAAAGGTCACGTTGTCTGCTGTGTGAGCCAATGTGGTAACCTAGGTAACCGCGTGTTGTCGTTTTCCCCAGGGGCTGGTTGGGGCCGCGACGGTCTAGCTAATAACGACTGGGACTATTCAACGGGGGTTTAGTGAGAGAACAAACTGTTTCACATCACATCTCACCTCCCCATTCCGCCTCGCTGGTTGGACTGTAAATTTGATACAGTTTTGCTTCAAAGCTGAGTGAAACGCTGATGAAACTAAAATGATGCTTTAACTCGGGCCAATAATAAACCATTAATTAGAGGTGATCCCTCCCTGTTTTAATGGACGCGTGCGGTTGATCCTAGTGAATACGACCATATCAAACTATTCAAACTATTTAACAGACGGTGCTAATTCTGATTCTGAATAAACATTGACTCTCATTCAATGTTAAACAACCCTCTGTGTCCTCTAGGGTTTAACAGCCCTCCTGTAGGGTTTAACGGCCCTCTGTGTCCTCTAGGGTTTAACGGCCCTCTGTGTCCTCTAGGGTTTAACGGCCCTCTGTGTCCTCTAGGGTTTAACGGCCCTCTGTGTCCTCTAGGTTTAACGTCATCCTCTGTGTCCTCTAGGGTTTAACGGCCCTCTGTGTCCTCTAGGGTTTAACGGCCCTCTGTGTCCTCTAGGGTTTAACGGCCCTCTGTGTCCTCTAGGGTTTAACGGCCCTCTGTGTCCTCTAGGGTTTAACGGCCCTCTGTGTCCTCTAGGGTTTAACGGCCCTCTGTGTCCTCTAGGGTTTAACGGCCCTCTGTGTCCTGTAGGGTTTAACAACCCTCTGTGTCCTCTACGGTTTAACGGCCCTCTGTGTCCTCTAGGGTTTAACACCCTCTGTGTCCTAGGTTTAACGGCCCTCTGTGTCCTCTAGGGTTTAACGGCCCTCTGTGTCCTCTAGGGTTTAACGGCCCTCTGTGTCCTCTAGGCTTTAACGGCCCTCTGTGTCCTCTAGGGTTTAACGGCCCTCTGTGTCCTCTAGGGTTTAATGGACCTCTGTGTCCTCTAGGGTTTAACGGCCCTCTGTGTCCTCTAGGGTTTAACGGCCCTCTGTGTCCTCTGGGTTTAACATTGACTCTGTGTCCTCTAGGTTTAACGGCCCTCTGTGTCCTCTAGGGTTTAACAGCCCTCTGTGTCCTCTAGGTTTAACGGCCCTCTGTGTCCTCTAGGGTTTAACGGCCCTCTGTGTCCTCTAGGGTTTAACGGCCCTCTGTGTCCTGTAGGGTTTAACAACCCTCTGTGTCCTCTAGGTTTAACGGCCCTCTGTGTCCTCTAGGGTTTAACGGCCCTCTGTGTCCTCTAGGTTTAACGGCCCTCTGTGTCCTCTAGGGTTTAACGGCCCTCTGTGTCCTCTAGGTTTAACGGCCCTCTGTGTCCTCTAGGTTTAACGGCCCTCTGTGTCCTCTAGGTTTAACGGCCCTCTGTGTCCTCTAGGGTTTAACGGCCCTCTGTGTCCTCTAGGGTTTAACGGCCCTCTGTGTCCTCTAGGGTTTAACGGCCCTCTGTGTCCTCTAGGGTTTAACGGCCCTCTGTGTCCTCTAGGGTTTAACGGCCCTCTGTGTCCTCTAGGGTTTAACGGCCCTCTGTGTCCTCTAGGGTTTAACGGCCCTCTGTGTCCTCTAGGGTTTAACGGCCCTCTGTGTCCTCTAGGGTTTAACGGCCCTCTGTGTCCTCTAGGGTTTAACGGCCCTCTGTGTCCTCTAGGGTTGTCCTGTAGGTTTAACGGCCCTCTGTGTCCTGTAGGGTTTAACGGCCCTCTGTGTCCTGTAGGGTTTAACGGCCCTCTGTGTCCTGTAGGGTTTAACGGCCCTCTGTGTCCTGTAGGGTTTAACGGCCCTCTGTGTCCTGTAGGGTTTAACGGCCCTCTGTGTCCTCTAGGGTTTAACAACCCTCTGTGTCCTCTACGGTTTAACGGCCCTCTGTGTCCTCTACGGTTTAACGGCCCTCTGTGTCCTCTAGGGTTTAACGGCCCTCTGTGTCCTGTAGGGTTTAACGGCCCTCTGTGTCCTCTAGGGTTTAACGGCCCTCCTGTAGGGTTTAACGGCCCTCTGTGTCCTCTAGGGTTTAACGGCCCTCTGTGTCCTGTAGGGTTTAACAGCCCTCCTGTAGGGTTTAACAGCCCTCTGTGTCCTCTAGGGTTTAACAACCCTCTGTGTTTTGTCGGTAGGCGTGATGATGTACCCTCTGTGTTTTGTCGGTAGGCGTGCTGATGTACCGTGGTTTCCCCCTGGATCTGTTCATGGCTCAGTGCTATGCCAACGTTGACGACCTGGGCAAGGGACGCCAGATGCCCGTTCACTACGGAAGCAAAGACCTCAATTTCGTCACCATCTCCTCTCCTCTGGCCACTCAGATCCCACAAGGTGAGCCCCTGTCTCAGATCATGGTTGGGATTAACTCCATATCGATTCCAGTCAATTCAGAAAGTACATTTCAAATGTTACAAATTTTTTAAACGGTTTAGAGAATTGAAATTCTAATCTCGGTCTTCCTGACCATGTGACCTAGCTAGGAAACACTCCAGGCCCTATTTAGCTACTGGCTATAACTGGGCCCAGAGTTTGTCCCTACAGTGGCTTGCGACGGTATTTAACCCCCCTTGGCATTTTTACTATTTTATTGCATTACAACCTGGGATTAAAATGGATTTGTATAATTTGATTTTACACAACAAGCCTACCACTTTGAAGATGCAAAATATTGTTTCTTGTTAAAAAACAAGAAGTAAGACACAAAAAAAACAGAGAACTTGAATGGGCATAACTATTCACCCCCCCCAAAGTAAATACTTTGTAGAGCCACCTTCTGCAGCAATTACAGCTGCAAGTCTCTTGGGGTATGTCTCTATAAGCTTGGCACATCTAGCCACTGGGATTTTTGTCCATTCTTCAAGGCAAAACTGCTCCAGCTGCTTCAAGTTGGATGGGTTTCTCTGGTGAACAGCAATCTTTAAGTCATACCACAGATTCTCAATTGGATGGAGGTCTGGGCTTTGACTAGGCCATTCCAAGACATTTAAATGTTTCCCCTTAAACCACTCGAGTGTTGCTTTAGCAGTATGCTTAGGGTCATTGTCCTGCTGGAAGGTGAACCTCCGTCCCAGTCTCAAATCTCTGGAAGACTGGAACAGGTTTCCCTCAAGAATGTCCCTGTATTTAGCACCATCCATCATTCCTTCAATTCTGACCAGTTCCCCAGTCCCTGCCGATGGAAAAACATCCCCACAGCATGATGCTGCCACCACCATGCTTCACTGTGGGGATGGTGTTCTCGGGGTGATGAGAGGTGTTGGGTTTGCCCCAGAAATAGTGTTTCCTTGATGGGCAAAAACCTCAATTTTAGTCTCATCTGACAAGAGTACCTTCTTCCATATGTTTGGGGAGTCTCCCACATACCTTTTGACGAATACCAAACATGTTATCTTATTTAACATCTTATTTAAATACATTTTTCAGTTTTGTATTTTTTGAACTAGTTTCTTTTTCATTTCACTTCACTAATTTGTACTATTGTGTATGTCCATTACATGAAATCCAAATAAAAATCTATTTAAATTACAGGTTGTAATGCAACAAAATAGGAAAAACGCCAAGGGGGATGAGTTGACTTTTGCCAGGCCCTGTATTTAGCTACTGGCTATAACTGGGCCCAGAGTTTCTTCCTATTTAGCTACTGGCTATAACTGAGCCCAGAGTTTCTTCCTATTTAGCTACTGGCTATAACTGGGCCCAGAGTTTCTTCCTATTTAGCTACTGGCTATAACTGGGCCCAGAGTTTCTTCCTATTTAGCTACTGGCTATAACTGGGCCCAGAGTTTCTTCCTATTTAGCTACTGGCTATAACTGGGCCCAGAGTTTCTTCCTATTTAGCTACTGGCTATAACTGGGCCCAGAATTTCTTCCTATTTAGCTACTGGCTATAACTGGGCCCAGAGTTTCTTCCTATTTAGCTACTGGCTATAACTGGGCCCAGAGTTTCTTCCTATTTAGCTACTGGCTATAACTGAGCCCAGAGTTTCTTCCTATTTAGCTACTGGCTATAACTGGGCCCAGAGTTTCTTCCTATTTAGCTACTGGCTATAACTGGGCCCAGAGTTTGTTCCTGATTTTTCAATCCACTTAACTTTATTGTCCCTTATTCAGGAACTTGTCTCGAATCTTGAGTTAAGACTAATTTTATATTTTATAGACTACACTGGTATAAATGATACATCTGGAACCTGGTAGTGTAAGCACACTGTCTGTCTGTCTGTCTGTTCCTCTGTCTGTCTGTCTGTCTGTTCCTCTGTCTGGAGGTCTGTCTGTTCCTCTGTCTGGAGGTCTGTCTGTCTGTCTCTCTGTCTGTCTGTCTGTTCCTCTGTCTCTCTCTCTCCTAACCTCTGTCTGTCCTAACCCCCCCCTCTGTGTACCAGCGGCAGGGGCAGCGTACGCAGCGAAGAGAGAGAACACCAACCGTGCTGTGATCTGTTACTTCGGAGAGGGCGCGGCCAGCGAGGGCGACGCCCACGCCGGGTTCAACTTCTCTGCGACCCTGGAGTGCCCGCTCATCTTCTTCTGCCGTAACAACGGCTACGCCATCTCCACGCCGACCAACGAGCAGTACCGGGGGGACGGCATCGGTAAGACGGGCAGCACGTTGTTCTGTTTGGGTTCCCGTCAGCTGGCGTTTAACTTGAACAACAGCTAGTCTTCCTGAGGTGCAGTACAAAACAACAACACCAGAGAGATAACACCAGAGAGATAACACCAGAGAGATAACAACAGCTAGTCTTCCTGGGGTGCAGTACAAAACAACAACACCAGAGAGATAACACCAGAGAGATAACACCAGAGAGATAACACCAGAGAGATAACACCAGAGAGATAACACCAGAGAGATAACAACAGCTAGTCTTCCTGAGGTGCAGTACAAAACAATAACACCAGAGAGATAACACCAGAGAGATAACAACAGCTAGTCTTCCTGGGGTGCAGTACAAAACAATAACAACAGAGAGATAACAACAGAGAGATAACAACAGAGAGATAACAACAGAGAGATAACAACAGCTAGTCTTCCTGGGGTGCAGTACAAAACAATAACAACAGAGAGATAACAACAGAGAGATAACACCAGGGAGATAACACCAGAGAGATAACAACAGGGAGATAACACCAGGGAGATAACACCAGAGAGATAACACCAGAGAGATAACAACAGAGAGATAACAACAGGGAGATAACAACATAGAGATAACACCAGGGAGATAACAACAGAGAGATAACAACAGAGAGATAACAACAGGGAGATAACAACAGAGAGATAACAACAGAGAGATAACAACAGGGAGATAACACCAGAGAGATAACAACAGAGAGATAACAACAGGGAGATAACAACAGAGAGATAACAACAGGGAGATAACAACAGAGAGATAACACCAGGGAGATAACACCAGAGAGATAACAACATAGAGATAACAACAGAGAGATAACAACAGCTAGTCTTCCTGGGGTGCAGTACAAAACAATAACAACAGAGAGATAACAACAGAGAGATAACAACAGAGAGATAACAACAGCTAGTCTTCCTGGGGTGCAGTACAAAACAATAACACCAGAGAGATAACAACAGAGAGATAACACCAGGGAGATAACAACAGAGAGATAACAACAGAGAGATAACACCAGAGAGATAACAACAGAGAGATAACACCAGAGAGATAACACCAGAGAGATAACACCAGAGAGATAACACCAGAGAGATAACACCAGAGAGATAACACCAGAGAGATAACAACAGAGAGATAACACCAGAGAGATAACACCAGGGAGATAACACCAGGGAGATAACAACAGAGAGATAACACCAGAGAGATAACACCAGAGAGAACACCAGAGAGATAACAACAGAGAGATAACAACAGAGAGATAACACCAGGGAGATAACACCAGGGAGATAAGAGACTCGATGTCTGAAGAAAGTTTTATTTGTAATATGTGGTTATTCTTATCTTATTGTAAGTGGTTCTGGATCAGAGAGTCTGTTAAATGACTCCCTACTGTAGTGGTTCTGGATCAGAGAATCTGTTAAATGACTCCCTACTGTAGTGGTTCTGGATCAGAGAATCTGTTAAATGACTCCCTACTGTAGTGGTTCTGGATCAGAGAATCTGTTAAATGACTCCCTACTGTAGTGGTTCTGGATCAGAGAATCTGTTAAATGACTCCCTACTGTAGTGGTTCTGGATCAGAGAGTCTGCTAAATGACTCCCTACTGTAGTGGTTCTGGATCAGAGAGTCTGTTAAATGACTCCCTACTGTAGTGGTTCTGGATCAGAGAGTCTGTTAAATGACTCCCTACTGTAGTGGTTCTGGATCAGAGAGTCTGTTAAATGACTCCCTACTGTAGTGGTTCTGGATCAGAGAGTCTGTTAAATGACTCCCTACTGTAGTGGTTCTGGATCAGAGAGTCTGCTAAATGACTCCCTACTGTAGTGGTTCTGGATCAGAGAGTCTGCTAAATGACTCCCTACTGTAGTGGTTCTGGATCAGAGAGTCTGTTAAATGACTCCCTACTGTAGTGGTTCTGGATCAGAGAGTCTGCTAAATGACTCCCTACTGTAGTGGTTCTGGATCAGAGAATCTGTTAAATGACTCCCTACTGTAGTGGTTCTGGATCAGAGAGTCTGCTAAATGACTCCCTACTGTAGTGGTTCTGGATCAGAGAGTCTGCTAAATGACTCCCTACTGTAGTGGTTCTGGATCAGAGAGTCTGTTAAATGACTCCCTACTGTAGTGGTTCTGGATCAGAGAATCTGTTAAATGACTCCCTACTGTAGTGGTTCTGGATCAGAGAGTCTGTTAAATGACTCCCTACTGTAGTGGTTCTGGATCAGAGAGTCTGTTAAATGACTCCCTACTGTAGTGGTTCTGGATCAGAGAGTCTGTTAAATGACTCCCTACTGTAGTGGTTCTGGATCAGAGAGTCTGTTAAATGACTCCCTACTGTAGTGGTTCTGGATCAGAGAATCTGTTAAATGACTCCCTACTGTAGTGGTTCTGGATCAGAGAGTCTGTTAAATGACTCCCTACTGTAGTGGTTCTGGATCAGAGAATCTGTTAAATGACTCCCTACTGTAGTGGTTCTGGATCAGAGAGTCTGCTAAATGACTCCCTACTGTAGTGGTTCTGGATCAGAGAGTCTGCTAAATGACTCCCTACTGTAGTGGTTCTGGATCAGAGAGTCTGTTAAATGACTCCCTACTGTAGTGGTTCTGGATCAGAGAGTCTGCTAAATGACTCCCTACTGTAGTGGTTCTGGATCAGAGAGTCTGCTAAATGACTCCCTACTGTAGTGGTTCTGGATCAGAGAGTCTGCTAAATGACTCCCTACTGTAGTGGTTCTGGATAAGATAGTCTGTTAAATGACTCCCTACTGTAGTGGTTCTGGATCAGAGAGTCTGCTAAATGACTCCCTACTGTAGTGGTTCTGGATCAGAGAATCTGTTAAATGACTCCCTACTGTAGTGGTTCTGGATCAGAGAATCTGTTAAATGACTCCCTACTGTAGTGGTTCTGGATCAGAGAGTCTGTTAAATGACTCCCTACTGTAGTGGTTCTGGATCAGAGAGTCTGCTAAATGACTCCCTACTGTAGTGGTTCTGGATCAGAGAGTCTGTTAAATGACTCCCTACTGTAGTGGTTCTGGATCAGAGAGTCTGCTAAATGACTCCCTACTGTAGTGGTTCTGGATCAGAGAATCTGTTAAATGACTCCCTACTGTAGTGGTTCTGGATCAGAGAATCTGTTAAATGACTCCCTACTGTAGTGGTTCTGGATCAGAGAATCTGTTAATTGACTCCCTACTGTAGTGGTTCTGGATCAGAGAGTCTGCTAAATGACTCCCTACTGTAGTGGTTCTGGATCAGAGAGTCTGCTAAATGACTCCCTACTGTAGTGGTTCTGGATCAGAGAGTCTGCTAAATGACTCCCTACTGTAGTGGTTCTGGATAAGATAGTCTGTTAAATGACTCCCTACTGTAGTGGTTCTGGATCAGAGAGTCTGTTAAATGACTCCCTACTGTAGTGGTTCTGGATCAGAGAGTCTGTTAAATGACTCCCTACTGTAGTGGTTCTGGATCAGAGAGTCTGTTAAATGACTCCCTACTGTAGTGACTGGATAAGAGAGTCTGTTAAATGACTCCCTACTGTAGTGGTTCTGGATAAGAGAGTCTGTTAAATGACTCCCTACTGTAGTGGTTCTGGATAAGAGAGTCTGTTAAATGACTCCCTACTGTAGTGACTGGATAAGAGAGTCTGCTAAAAGGAGAAAGGTTTACTGTTTATCTATGAGTTCTGAGGATCTGTGTGTCATGTTGTGAACTGATCCTGTGTTGTGGTCCTCTCAGCCGCACGCGGTCCAGGCTACGGTATGATGTCTATCAGAGTGGACGGTAACGATGTGTTCGCTGTGTACAACGCTACCAAGGAGGCTCGCCGTAGGGCTGTGGCCGAGAACCAGCCCTTCCTCATCGAGGCCATGACCTACAGGTACACTACCCATCTGTTCCTGTCTGTACCTGTACACTACCTGTCTGTTCCTGTACACTACCTGTCTGTACCTGTCTGTACCTGTACACTACCCGTCTGTACACTACCTGTCTGTACCTGTACACTACCCGTCTGTACACTACCTGTCTGTACCTGTACACTGCCTGTCTGTACCTGTACACTGCCTGTCTGTACCTGTACACTGCCTGTCTGTACCTGTACACTACCTGTCTGTACCTGTACACTGCCTGTCTGTACCTGTCTGTACCTGTACACTACCTGTCTGTACCTGCACACTACCTGTCTGTACCTGCACACTACCTGTCTGTACCTGTACACTGCCTGTCTGTACCTGTACACTGCCTGTCTGTACCTGTACACTACCTGTCTGTACCTGTCTGTACCTGTACACTGCCTGTCTGTACCTGTCTGTACCTGTACAATACCTGTCTGTACCTGTACACTGCCTGTCTGTACCTGTCTGTACCTGCACACTACCTGTCTGTACCTGCACACTACCTGTCTGTACCTGCACACTACCTGTCTGTACCTGTACACTGCCTGTCTGTACCTGTACACTGCCTGTCTGTACCTGTACACTACCTGTCTGTACCTGTCTGTACCTGTACACTGCCTGTCTGTACCTGTCTGTACCTGTACAATACCTGTCTGTACCTGTACACTGCCTGTCTGTACCTGTCTGTACCTGCACACTACCTGTCTGTACCTGTACACTACCTGTCTGTACCTGTACACTACCTGTCTGTACCTGTACACTACCTGTCTGTACCTGTCTGCACCTGTACACTACCTGTCTGTACCTGTACACTACCTGTACACTACCTGTCTGTACCTGTACACTACCTGTACACTACCTGTCTGTACCTGTACACTACCTGTCTGTACCTGTCTGCACCTGTACACTACCTGTCTGTACCTGTACACTACCTGTCTGTACCTGTACACTACCTGTCTGTACCTGTACACTACCTGTCTGTACCTGTACACTACCTGTCTGTACCTGTACACTGCCTGTCTGTACCTGTCTGTACCTGCACACTACCTGTCTGTACCTGTACACTACCTGTCTGTACCTGTACACTGCCTGTCTGTACCTGTACCTGTCTGTACCTGTACACTGCCTGTCTGTACCTGTACAATACCTGTCTGTACCTGTACACTGCCTGTCTGTACCTGTCTGTACCTGCACACTACCTGTCTGTACCTGTACACTACCTGTCTGTACCTGTACACTACCTGTCTGTACCTGTACACTGCCTGTCTGTGCCTGTACACTACCTGTCTGTACCTGTCTGTACCTGTACACTGCCTGTCTGTACCTGTACAATACCTGTCTGTACCTGTACACTGCCTGTCTGTACCTGTCTGTACCTGTACACTACCTGTCTGTACCTGTACACTACCTGTCTGTACCTGTACACTACCTGTCTGTACCTGTCTGCACCTGTACACTACCTGTCTGTACCTGTACACTACCTGTACACTACCTGTCTACTACCTGTACACTACCTGTCTGTACCTGTACACTACCTGTCTGTACCTGTACACTACCTGTCTGTACCTGTCTGCACCTGTACACTGCCTGTCTGCACCTGTACACTGCCTGTCTGTACCTGTACACTACCTGTCTGTACCTGTACACTACCTGTCTGTACCTGTCTGTATCTGTACACTACCTGTCTGTATCTGTACACTACCTGTCTGTACCTGTACACTACCTGTCTGCACCTGTACACTACCTGTCTGCACCTGTACACTACCTGTCTGCACCTGTACACTACCTGTACACTACCTGTCTGTACCTGTACACTACCTGTACACTACCTGTCTGTACCTGTACACTACCTGTCTGTACCTGTACACTACCTGTACACTACCTGTCTGCACCTGTACACTACCTGTCTGTACCTGTACACTACCTGTCTGTACCTGTCTGCACCTGTACACTGCCTGTCTGCACCTGTACACTGCCTGTCTGTACCTGTACACTACCTGTCTGTACCTGTACACTACCTGTCTGTACCTGTCTGTACCTGTACACTACCTGTCTGTATCTGTACACTACATGTCTGTATCTGTACACTACCTGTCTGTACCTGTACACTGTCTGTCTGTACCTGTACACTGCCTGTCTGTACCTGTACACTGCCTGTCTGTACCTGTACACTACCTGTCTGTACCTGTACACTACCTGTCTGTACCTGTACACTACCTGTCTGTACCTGTACACTACCTGTCTGTACCTGTACACTACCTGTCTGCACCTGTACACTACCTGTCTGCACCTGTACACTACCTGTCTGCACCTGTACACTACCTGTCTGCACCTGTACACTACCTGTACACTACCTGTCTGTACCTGTACACTACCTGTACACTACCTGTCTGTACCTGTACACTACCTGTCTGTACCTGTACACTACCTGTACACTACCTGTCTGCACCTGTACACTACCTGTCTGTACCTGTACACTACCTGTCTGTACCTGTCTGCACCTGTACACTGCCTGTCTGCACCTGTACACTGCCTGTCTGTACCTGTACACTACCTGTCTGTACCTGTACACTACCTGTCTGTACCTGTCTGTACCTGTACACTACCTGTCTGTACCTGTCTGTATCTGTACACTACATGTCTGTATCTGTACACTACCTGTCTGTACCTGTACACTGTCTGTCTGTACCTGTACACTGCCTGTCTGTACCTGTACACTGCCTGTCTGTACCTGTACACTACCTGTCTGTACCTGTACACTACCTGTCTGTACCTGTACACTACCTGTCTGTACCTGTACACTACCTGTCTGTACCTGTACACTACCTGTCTGTACCTGTCTGTACCTGCACACTACCTGTCTGTACCTGTACACTACCTGTCTGTACCTGTACACTGCCTGTCTGTACCTGTACCTGTCTGTACCTGTACACTGCCTGTCTGTACCTGTACAATACCTGTCTGTACCTGTACACTGCCTGTCTGTACCTGTCTGTACCTGCACACTACCTGTCTGTACCTGTACACTACCTGTCTGTACCTGTACACTGCCTGTCTGTGCCTGTACACTACCTGTCTGTACCTGTCTGTACCTGTACACTGCCTGTCTGTACCTGTACAATACCTGTCTGTACCTGTACACTGCCTGTCTGTACCTGTCTGTACCTGTACACTACCTGTCTGTACCTGTACACTACCTGTCTGTACCTGTACACTACCTGTCTGTACCTGTCTGCACCTGTACACTACCTGTCTGTACCTGTACACTACCTGTACACTACCTGTCTACTACCTGTACACTACCTGTCTGTACCTGTACACTACCTGTCTGTACCTGTACACTACCTGTCTGTACCTGTCTGCACCTGTACACTGCCTGTCTGTACCTGTACACTACCTGTCTGTACCTGTACACTACCTGTCTGTACCTGTACACTACCTGTCTGTACCTGTCTGTATCTGTACACTACCTGTCTGTATCTGTACACTACCTGTCTGTACCTGTACACTACCTGTCTGCACCTGTACACTACCTGTCTGCACCTGTACACTACCTGTACACTACCTGTCTGTACCTGTACACTACCTGTACACTACCTGTCTGTACCTGTACACTACCTGTCTGTACCTGTACACTACCTGTACACTACCTGTCTGTACCTGTACACTACCTGTCTGTACCTGTCTGCACCTGTACACTGCCTGTCTGCACCTGTACACTGCCTGTCTGCACCTGTACACTGCCTGTCTGTACCTGTACACTACCTGTCTGTACCTGTACACTACATTTACATTACATTTAAGTCATTTAGCAGACGCTCTTATCCAGAGCGACTTACAAATTGGTGCATTCACCTTATGACCTCCAGTGGAACAGTAGTGCATCTAAATCTTTTCAGGGGAGGGGGTGAGAGGGATTACTTTATCCTATCCTAGGTATTCCTTAAAGAGGTGGGGTTTCAGGTGTCTCCGGAAGGTGGTGATTGACTCCGCTGTCCTGGCGTCGTGAGGGAGTTTGTTCCACCATTGGGGGGCCAGAGCAGCGAACAGTTTTGACTGGGCTGAGCGGGAACTGTACTTCCTCAGTGGTAGGGAGGCGAGCAGGCCAGAGGTGGATGAACGCAGTGCCCTTGTTTGGGTGTAGGGCCTGATCAGAGCCTGGAGGTACTGAGGTGCCGTTCCCCTCACAGCTCCGTAGGCAAGCACCATGGTCTTGTAGCGGATGCGAGCTTCAACTGGAAGCCAGTGGAGGGAGCGGAGGAGCGGGGTGACGTGAGAGAACTTGGGAAGGTTGAACACCAGACGGGCTGCGGCGTTCTGGATGAGTTGTAGGGGTTTAATGGCACAGGCAGGGAGCCCAGCCAACAGCGAGTTGCAGTAATCCAGACGGGAGATGACAAGTGCCTGGATTAGGACCTGCGCCGCTTCCTGTGTGAGGCAGGGTCTGTACTCTGCGGATGTTGTAGAGCATGAACCTGTCAGGAACGGGCCACCGCCTTGATGTTAGTTGAGAACGACAGGGTGTTGTCCAGGATCACGCCAAGGTTCTTAGCGCTCTGGGAGGAGGACACAATGGAGTTGTCAACCGTGATGGCGAGATCATGGAACGGGCAGTCCTTCCCCTGTCAGGAAGAGCAGTTCCGTCTTGCCGAGGTTCAGCTTGAGGTGGTGATCCGTCATCCACACGGATATGTCTGCCAGACATGCAGAGATTCGATTCGCCACCTGGTCATCAGAAGGGGGAAAGGAGAAGATTAATTGTGTGTCGTCTGCATAGCAATGATAGGAGAGACCATGTGAGGTTATGACAGAGCCAAGTGACTTGGTGTATAGCGAGAATAGGAGAGGGCCTAGAACAGAGCCCTGGGGACACCAGTGGTGAGAGCACGTGGTGTGGAGACGGATTCTCGCCACGCCACCTGGTAGGAGCGACCTGTCAGGTAGGACGCAATCCAAGCGTGGGCTGCGCCGGAGATGCCCAACTCGGAGAGGGTGGAGAGGAGGATCTGATGGTTCACAGTATCGAAGGCAGCCGATAGGTCTAGAAGGATGAGAGCAGAGGAGAGAGAGTTAGCTTTAGCAGTGCGGAGCGCCTCCGTGATACAGAGAAGAGCAGTCTCAGTTGAATGACTAGTCTTGAAACCTGACTGATTTGGATCAAGAAGGTCATTCTGGGAGAGATAGCGGGAGAGCTGGCCAAGGACGGCACGTTCAAGAGTTTTGGAGAGAAAAGAAAGAAGGGATACTGGTCTGTAGTTGTTGACATCGGAGGGATCGAGTGTAGGTTTTTTCAGAAGGGGTGCAACTCTCGCTCTCTTGAAGACGGAAGGGACGTAGCCAGCGGTCAGGGATGAGTTGATGAGCGAGGTGAGGTAAGGGAGGAGGTCTCCGGAAATGGTCTGGAGAAGAGAGGAGGGGATAGGGTCAAGCGGGCAGGTTGTAGGGCGGCTGGCCGTCACAAGACGCTAGATTTCATCTGGAGAGAGAGGGGAGAAAGAGGTCAGAGCACAGGGTAGGGCAGTGTGAGCAGAACCAGCGGTGTCGTCTGACTTAGCAAACGAGGATCGGATGTCGTCGACCTTCTTTTCAAAATGGTTGACGAAGTCATCTGCAGAGAGGGAGGAGGGGGGGGGGGGGGAGGATTCAGGAGGGAGGAGAAGGTTGCAAAGAGCTTCCTAGGGTTAGAGGCAGATGCTTGGAATTTAGAGTGGTAGAAAGTGGCTTTAGCAGCAGAGAGAGAAGAGGAAAATGTAGAGAGGAGGGAGTGAAAGGATGTCAGGTCCGCAGGGAGCAGTTTTCCTCCATTTCCGCTCGGCTGCCCGGAGCCCTGTTCTGTGAGCTCGCAATGAGTCGTCGAGCCACGGAGCGGGGAGGGGAGGACCGAGCTGTACCTGGAGGATAGGGGACATAGAGAGTCAAAGGATGCAGAAAGGGAGGAGAGGAGGGTTGAGGAGGCAGAATCAGGAGATAGGTTGGAGAAGGTTTGAGCAGAGGGAAGAGATGATAGGATGGAAGAGGAGAGAGTAGGGGGAGAGAGAGCGAAGGTTGGGACGGCTACCATCCGAGTAGGGGCAGTGTGGGAAGTGTTGGATGAGAGCTGTCTGGGAAAAGGATACAAGGTAGTGGTCGGAGACTTGGAGGGGAGTTGCAACGAGGTTAGTGGAAGAACAGCATCTAGTAAAGATGAGGTCGAGCGTATTTCCTGCCTTGTGAGTAGGGGGGAAGGTGAGAGGGTGAGGTCAAAAGAGGAGAGGAGGGAAAGAAGGAGGCAGAGAGGAATGAGTCAAAGGTAGGCGGGGGAGGTTAAAGTCGCCCAGAACTGTGAGAGGTGAGCCTGTCCTCAGGAAAGGAGCTTATCAAGGCATCAAGCTCATTGATGAACTCTCCGAGGAACCTGGAGGGCGATAAATGATAAGGATGTTAAGCTTGAAAGGGCTGGTAACTGTGACAGCATGGAATTCAAAGGAGGCGATAGACAGATGGGTAAGGGGAGAAAGAGAGAATGACCACTTGGGAGAGATGAGGATCCCTGTGCCACCACCCCGCTGACCAGAAGCTCTCCTGGTCTGTGCCTGAACACGTGGGCAGACGAAGAGAGAGCAGTAGGAGTAGCAGTGTTGTCTGTGGTGATCCATGTTTCCGTACAGTGCCAAGAAGTCGAGGGACTGGAGGGAGACATAGGCGGAGATGAACTCTGCCTTGTTGGCCGCAGATCGGCAGTTCCAGAGGCTACCGGAGACCTGGAACTCCACGTGGGTCTGCGCGCTGGGACCACCAGATTAGGGTGGCCGCGGCCACGCGGTGTGGAGCGTTTGTATGGTCTGTGCAGAGAGGAGAGAACAGGGATAGACAGACACATAGTTGACAGGCTACACAAGAGGCTACGCTAATGCAAAGGAGATTGGAATGACAAGTGGACTGTACACGTCACGAGTGTTCAGAGAGTTAAGCTTACGTAGCAAGAATCTTATTGACTAAAATGATTAAAATGATACAGTACTGCTGAAGTAGGCTAGCTGGCAGAGGCTGCGTTGTTGACTAAGTAGGCTAGTTGGCATTGGCTGCGTTGTTGACACTACACTAATCAAGTCGCTCCGTTGAGTGTAATAGTTTCTACTGTGCTGCTATTCGGGCTAGCTGGCTAGCTAGCAGTGTTGATTACGTTGTACGCTGCTAAAAGAACGACAATAGCTGGCTAACTAACCTAGGAAGTCGCTCTAGACTACACAATTATCTTTGATACAAAGACGGCTGTGTAGCTAGCTATGTAGCTAGCTACGATCAAACAAATCAAGCCGTTGTACTGTAATGAAATGAAATGAAAAATGTGATACTACCTGTGGAGCTGTTGTAATGCTACCTGTTGTTGAGTGCAGAAGTTCTGTTCGGTAGACGTTGGCTAGCTGTTGGCTAGCTAGCAGAGTCTCCTATGTTAAGGACGACATAAAACTACACACTCTAAACTACACAATTATCTTGGGTACGAAGACAGCAAAGACAACTATGTAGCTGCTAACACTACACTAATCAAGTCGTTCAGTTGAGTGTACAGTTGTGCTGCTAATCGGTAGACGGTGGACAGCTAACGGTGGACGTTACACTAGCTGGCTAGCTGCAGGGCAGTGTAGACTGCGTTAGGACTGACGAAATACGATAATTACGCAATTATCTATGAAACAAAGACGGCTGTGTGTAGCTAGCTAAGAAGAAATTGATAAGATTAGACAAATCAAACCGTTGTACTATAATGAAATGTAATGAAATGTAATACTACCTGTCTGACCGAGTGCAGATGCGACCGCTCGCTCCAACCCGGAAATTGTAGACTACCTGTCTGTACCTGTCTGTACCTGTACACTACCTGTCTGTACCTGTACACTACCTGTCTGTACCTGTACACTACCTGTCTGTACCTGTACACTACCTGTCTGTACCTGTCTGTACCTGTACACTGTCTGTCTGTACCTGTACACTGCCTGTCTGTACCTGTACACTACCTGTCTGTACCTGTACACTACCTGTCTGTACCTGTACACTACCTGTCTGTACCTGTACACTACCTGTCTGTACCTGTACACTACCTGTCTGTACCTGTACACTACCTGTCTGTACCTGTACACTACCTGTCTGTACCTGTACACTACCTGTCTGTACCTGTCTGCACCTGTACACTACCTGTACACTACCTGTCTGTACCTGTACACTACCTGTCTGCACCTGTACACTACCTGTCTGCACCTGTACACTACCTGTCTGCACCTGTACACTACCTGTCTGCACCTGTACACTACCTGTCTGTACCTGTCTGTACCTGTCTGTACCTGTACACTACCTGTACACTACCTGTCTGTACCTGTACACTACCTGTCTGTACCTGTACACTACCTGTCTGTACCTGTACACTGTACTGTCTGTACCTGTACACTACCTGTCTGTACCTGTACACTGTCTGTCTGTACCTGTCACTGTCTGTACCTGTACACTGCCTGTCTGTACCTGTACACTGCCTGTCTGTACCTGTACACTACCTGTCTGTACCTGTACACTGCCTGTCTGTCTGTACCTGTACACTACCTGTCTGTACCTGTACACTGCCTGTCTGTACCTGTACACTACCTGTCTGTACCTGTACACTACCTGTCTGTACCTGTACACTACCTGTCTGTACCTGTACACTGTCTGTCTGTACCTGTACACTACCTGTCTGTACCTGTACACTACCTGTCTGTACCTGTCTGTACCTGTACACTACCTGTCTGTACCTGTACACTACCTGTCTGTACCTGTACACTACCTGTCTGTACCTGTACACTACCTGTCTGTACCTGTACACTACCTGTCTGTACCTGTACACTACCTGTCTGTACCTGTCACTACCTGTCTGTACCTGTACACTACCTGTCTGCACCTGTACACTACCTGTCTGTACCTGTACACTACCTGTACCTGTACACTGTCTGTCCTGTACCTACCTGTCTGTACCTGTACACTACCTGTCTGTACCTGTACACTACCTGTCTGTACCTGTACACTACCTGTCTGTACCTGTACACTACCTGTCTGTACCTGTACACTACCTGTCTGTACCTGTACACTACCTGTCTGTACCTGTACACTACCTGTCTGTACCTGTACACTACCTGTCTGCACCTGTACACTACCTGTCTGCACCTGTACACTACCTGTCTGCACCTGTCTGTCTGTACCTGTACACTACCTGTCTGTACCTGTCACTACCTGTCTGTACCTGTACACTACCTGTCTACCTGTCTGTACCTGTACACTACCTGTCTGTACCTGTACACTACCTGCTGTACCTGTACACTACCTGTCTGTACCTGTACACTACCTGTCTGTACCTGTACACTACCTGTCTGTACCTGTACACTACCTGTCTGTACCTGTCTGCACCTGTACACTACCTGTCTGTACCTGTACACTACCTGTCTGTACCTGTACACTACCTGTCTGTACCTGTACACTACCTGTCTGTACCTGTACACTACCTGTCTGTACCTGTCTGTACCTGTACACTGTCTGTCTGTACCTGTACACTACCTGTCTGTACCTGTACACTGTCTGTCTGTACCTGCACACTGTCTGTCTGTACCTGTACACTGTCTGTCTGTACCTGCACACTGTCTGTCTGTACCTGCACACTGTCTGTCTGTACCTGTACACTACCTGTCTGTACCTGTACACTACCTGTCTGTCCTGTACACTGCCTGTCTGTACCTGTCTGTACCTGTACACTGCCTGTCTGTACCTGTACACTACCTGTCTGTACCTGTACACTACCTGTCTGTACCTGTACACTACCTGTCTGTACCTGTCTGCACCTGTACACTACCTGTCTGTTCCTGTCTGTACCTGTACACTGTCTGTCTGTACCTGTACACTACCTGTCTGTACCTGTACACTACCTGTCTGTACCTGTCTGTACCTGTACACTACCTGTCTGTACCTGTACACTACCTGTCTGTACCTGTACACCTGTCTGCACCTGTACACTGTCTGTACCTGTACACTACCTGTCTGTACCTGTACACTACCTGTCTGTACCTGTACCTGTCTGTACCTGTACACTACCTGTCTGTACCTGTACACTACCTGTCTGCACCTGTACCTGTCTGTCTGTACCTGTACACTACCTGTCTGTACCTGTACCTGTCTGCACCTGTACACTACCTGTCTGTACCTGTACACTACCTGTCTGTACCTGTCTGTACCTGTACACTACCTGTCTGTACCTGTACACTACCTGTCTGTACCTGTCTGTACCTGTACACTACCTGTCTGTACCTGTACACTACCTGTCTGTACCTGTACACTACCTGTCTGTACCTGTACACTACCTGTCTGTACCTGTACACTGCCTGTCTGCACCTGTACACTACCTGTCTGTACCTGTACACTACCTGTCTGTACCTGTACACTACCTGTCTGTACCTGTACACTACCTGTCTGTACCTGTACACTACCTGTCTGTACCTGTACACTACCTGTCTGTACCTGTCTGCACCTGTACACTACCTGTCTGTACCTGTACACTACCTGTCTGTACCTGTCTGCACCTGTACACTACCTGTCTGTACCTGTCTGCACCTGTACACTACCTGTCTGCACCTGTACACTACCTGTCTGCACCTGTACACTACCTGTCTGTACCTGTACACTACCTGTCTGTACCTGTCTGTACCTGTACACTACCTGTCTGTACCTGTCTGCACCTGTACACTACCTGTCTGTACCTGTACACTACCTGTCTGTACCTGTACACTACCTGTCTGCACCTGTACACTACCTGTCTGTACCTGTCTGCACCTGTACACTACCTGTCTGCACCTGTACACTACCTGTCTGTACCTGTACACTACCTGTCTGTACCTGTACACTACCTGTCTGTACCTGTACACTACCTGTCTGTACCTGTACACTACCTGTCTGTACCTGTACACTACCTGTCTGTACCTGTACACTACCTGTCTGTACCTGTACACTACCTGTCTGTACCTGTACACTACCTGTCTGTACCTGCCTGTACCTGTACACTGTCTGTCTGTACCTGTACACTGTCTGTCTGTACCTGTCTGCACCTGTACACTGTCTGTCTGTACCTGTCTCACTGCTGTACCTGTACACTACCTGTCTGTACCTGTACACTACCTGTCTGTACCTGCACTGTCTGTACCTGTACCTGTCTGTACCTGTACTGTCTGTACCTGTACACTACCTGTCTACCTGCACACTACCTGTCTGTACCTGTACACTACCTGTCTGTACCTGTACACTACCTGTCTGTACCTGTACACTACCTGTCTGTACCTGTACACTACCTGTCTGTCTGTACCTGTACACTACCTGTCTGTACCTGTACACTACCTGTCTGTCTGTACCTGTACACTACCTGTCTGTACCTGTACACTACCTGTCTGTCTGTACCTGTACACTACCTGTCTGTACCTGTCTGTACACACTACCTGTCTGTACCTGTACACTACCTGTCTGTACCTGTACACTACCTGTCTGTACCTGTCACTACCTGTCTGTACCTGTACACTGCCTGTCTGTACCTGTACACTGCCTGTCTGTACCTGTACACTACCTGTCTGTACCTGTACACTGCCTGTCTGTACCTGTACACTGTACCTGTCTGTACCTGTACACTACCTGTCTGTACCTGTACACTACCTGTCTGTACCTGTACACTACCTGTCTGTACCTGTACACTACCTGTCTGCACCTGTCTGCACCTGTACTACCTGTCTGTACCTGTACACTACCTGTCTGTACCTGTACACTACCTGTCTGTACCTGTACACTACCTGTCTGTACCTGTACCTGTACACCTGTCTGTACCTGTACACTACCTGTCTGTACCTGCACACTGTCTGTCTGTACCTGTACACTGTCTGTCTGTACCTGTACACTGTCTGTCTGTACCTGTACACTGTCTGTCTGTCTGCACCTGTACACTACCTGTCTGTCTGTACCTGTACACTGTCTGTCTGTACCTGCACACTGTCTGTCTGTACCTGTACACTACCTGTCTGTACCTGTACACTACCTGTCTGTACCTGCACACTGTCCTGTCTGTACCTGTACTGCTGCACCTGTACACTACCTGTCTGTACCTGTACACACTGTCTGTCCTGTACACTACCTGTCTGCACCTGTCTACCTGTCTGTACCTGTACACTACCTGTCTGTACCTGTACACTACCTGTCTGTACCTGTCACTACCTGTCTGTACCTGTACACTACCTGTCTGTACCTGTACACTGTCTGTCTGTACCTGTACACTACCTGTCTACCTGCACACTACCTGTCTGTACCTGTACACTACCTGTCTGTACCTGTACACTACCTGTCTGCACCTGTACACTACCTGTCTGTACACACCTGTACACTGTCCTGTCTGTACCTGTACACTACCTGTCTGTACCTGTACACTGTCTGTCTGTACCTGTACACTACCTGTCTGTACCTGTACACTACCTGTACCTGCACACTACCTGTCTGTACCTGTACTGTCTGTACCTGTACACTGCCTGTCTGTACCTGTACACTACCTGTCTGTACCTGTACACTGTCTGTACCTGTACACTACCTGTCTGTACCTGTCTGTCACCTGTACACTACCTGTCTGTACCTGTACACTACCTGTCTGTACCTGTACACTACCTGTCTGTACCTGTACACTACCTGTCTGTACCTGTCTGTACCTGTCTGTACCTGTACACTACCTGTCTGTACCTGTACACTACCTGTCTGTACCTGTACACTACCTGTCTGTACCTGTCTGCACCTGTACACTACCTGTCTGTACCTGTACACTACCTGTCTGTACCTGTACACTACCTGTCTGTACCTGTCTGCACCTGTACACTACCTGTCTGTTCCTGTCTGTACCTGTACACTATCTGTCTGTACCTGTACACTACCTGTCTGTACCTGTACACTACCTGTCTGTACCTGTACACTACCTGTCTGTACCTGTCTGTACCTGTACACTACCTGTCTGTACCTGTACACTACCTGTCTGCACCTGTACACTACCTGTCTGTACCTGTACACTACCTGTCTGTACCTGTACACTACCTGTCTGTACCTGTACACTACCTGTCTGTACCTGTACACTACCTGTCTGTACCTGTACACTACCTGTCTGTACCTGTACACTACCTGTCTGTACCTGTACACTACCTGTCTGTACCTGTACACTACCTGTCTGTACCTGTACACTGCCTGTCTGTACCTGTACACTGCCTGTCTGTACCTGTACACTACCTGTCTGTACCTGTACACTACCTGTCTGTACCTGTACACTACCTGTCTGTACCTGTACACTGCCTGTCTGTACCTGTACACTACCTGCACCTGTACACTACCTGTCTGTACCTGTACACTACCTGTCTGTACCTGTACACTACCTGTCTGTACCTGTACACTGTCTGTCTGTACACTGTCTGCACCTGTACACTACCTGTCTGTACCTGTCTGCACACTACCTGTCTGCACCTGTACACTACCTGTCTGTACCTGTACACTACCTGTCTGTCCTGTACACTACCTGTCTGTACCTGTACACTACCTGTCTGTACCTGTACACTGTCTGTCTGTACCTGTACTGTCTGTACCTGTACACTGTCTGTCTGTACCTGTACACTACCTGTCTGTACCTGTACACTACCTGTCTGTACCTGTACACTACCTGTCTGTACCTGTACACTACCTGTCTGTACCTGTACACTACCTGTCTGCACCTGTACACTACCTGTCTGTACCTGTACACTACCTGTCTGTACCTGTCTGCACCTGTACACTACCTGTCTGTACCTGTACACTACCTGTCTGTACCTGTACACTACCTGTCTGTACCTGTACACTACCTGTCTGTACCTGTACACTACCTGTCTGTACCTGTACACTACCTGTCTGTACCTGTACACTACCTGTCTGTACCTGCACACTGTCTGTACCTGTACCTGTACACTACCTGTCTGTACCTGTACACTACCTGTCTGTACACCTACCTGTACACTGTCTGTCTGTACCTGTACACTACCTGTCTGTACCTGTACACTACCTGTCTGTACCTGTACACTACCTGTCACTACCTGTCTGTACCTGTACACTACCTGTCTGTACCTGTACACTACCTGTCTGTACCTGTACACTACCTGTCTGTACCTGTACACTGTCCTGTCTGTACCTGTACACTACCTGTCTGTACCTGTCTGTCTGTACCTGTACACTGTCTGTCTGTACCTGTACACTACCTGTCTGTACCTGTCTGTACCTGCACTGTCTGTCTGTACCTGTACACTACCTGTCTGTACCTGTACACACCTGTCTGTACCTGCACTACCTGTCTGTACCTGTACACTACCTGTCTGTACCTGTACACTACCTGTCTGTACCTGTCTGCTGTACCTGTACACTACCTGTCTGTACCTGTACACTACCTGTCTGTACCTGTCTGTACCTGTACACTACCTGTCTGTACCTGTACACTACCTGTCTGTACCTGTCTGTACCTGTACACTACCTGTCTGTACCTGTCTGTACCTGTACACTACCTGTCTGTACCTGTACACTACCTGTCTGTACCTGTACACTACCTGTCTGTACCTGTACACTACCTGTCTGTACCTGTACACTACCTGTCTGTACCTGTACACTACCTGTCTGTACCTGTCTGCACCTGTACACTACCTGTCTGTACCTGTACACTACCTGTCTGTACCTGTACACTACCTGTCTGTACCTGTACACTACCTGTCTGTACCTGTACACTACCTGTCTGTACCTGTACACTACCTGTCTGTACCTGTACACTACCTGTCTGTACCTGTACACTACCTGTCTGTACCTGTACACTGTCTGTCTGTACCTGTACACTGTCTGTCTGTACCTGTACACTACCTGTCTGTACCTGTACACTACCTGTCTGTACCTGTCTGCACCTGTACACTGCCTGTCTGTACCTGTACACTACCTGTCTGTACCTGTCTGCACCTGTACACTACCTGTCTGTACCTGTACACTACCTGTCTGTACCTGTCTGCACCTGTACACTACCTGTCTGTACCTGTACACTACCTGTCTGTTCCTGTCTGTACCTGTACACTGTCTGTCTGTACCTGTACACTACCTGTCTGTACCTGTACACTACCTGTCTGTTCCTGTCTGTACCTGTACACTACCTGTCTGTACCTGTACACTGTCTGTCTGTACCTGTCTATACCTGTACACTACCTGTCTGTACCTGCACACTACCTGTCTGTACCTGTACACTACCTGTCTGTACCTGCACACTACCTGTCTGTACCTGCACACTACCTGTCTGTACCTGTACACTACCTGTCTGTACCTGTCTGCACCTGTCCATACCTGTCTAATACCTGTCTGTACCTGTACACTACCTGTCTGTACCTGTACACTACCTGTCTGTACCTGTACACTACCTGTCTGTACCTGTACACTACCTGTCTGTACCTGTACACTGTCTGTACCTGTACACTACCTGTCTGTACCTGTACACTACCTGTCTGTACCTGTACACTACCTGTCTGTACCTGTACACTACCTGTCTGTACCTGTACACTGTCTACCTGTCTGCACCTGTACACTACCTGTCTGTACCTGTCTGTACCTGTCTGCACCTGTACACTACCTGTCTGTACCTGTCTGCACCTGTACACTACCTGTCTGTACCTGTACACTACCTGTCTGTACCTGTACACTACCTGTCTGTACCTGTACACTACCTGTCTGTACCTGTCTGCACCTGTACACTACCTGTCTGTACCTGTACACTACCTGTCTGTACCTGTACACTACCTGTCTGTACCTGTACACTACCTGTCTGTACCTGTACACTGCCTGTCTGTACCTGTACACTACCTGTCTGTACCTGTCTGCACCTGTACACTACCTGTCTGTACCTGTACACTACCTGTCTGTACCTGTACACTACCTGTCTGTACCTGTACACTACCTGTCTGTACCTGTACACTGTCTGTACCTGTCTGTCCTGTCTGTACCTGTACACTACCTGTCTGTACCTGTACACTACCTGTCTGTACCTGTCTGTCTGTACCTGTACACTACCTGTCTGTACCTGTACACTACCTGTCTGTACCTGTACACTACCTGTCTGTACCTGTACACTACCTGTCTGTACCTGTACACTGTCTGTCTGTACCTGTACACTACCTGTCTGTACCTGCACACTACCTGTCTGTACCTGCACACTACCTGTCTGTACCTGTACACACCTGTCTGTCTGTACCTGTCTGCACCTGTACACTACCTGTCTGTACCTGTACACTACCTGTCTGTACCTGTACACTACCTGTCTGTACCTGTCTGCACCTGTACACTACCTGTCTGTACCTGTACACTACCTGTCTGTACCTGTACACTACCTGTCTGTACCTGTACACTGTCTGTCTGTACCTGTCTGTACCTGTACACTACCTGTCTGTACCTGTACACTGTCTGTCTGTACCTGTACACTACCTGTCTGTACCTGTACACTACCTGTCTGTACCTGTACACTACCTGTCTGTACCTGTACACTACCTGTCTGTACCTGTACACTACCTGTCTGTACCTGTACACTACCTGTCTGCACCTGTACACTACCTGTCTGTACCTGTACACTACCTGTCTGTACCTGTACACTACCTGTACACTACCTGTCTGTACCTGTACACTACCTGTCTGTACCTGTACACTACCTGTCTGTACCTGTACACTACCTGTCTGTACCTGTACAGTACCTGTACACTACCTGTCTGTCTGTACCTGTACACTGTCTGTCTGTACCTGTACACTGCCTGTCTGTACCTGTACACTGCCTGCCTGTACCTGTACACTGCCTGTCTGTACCTGTACACTGTCTGTCTGTACCTGTACACTACCTGTCTGTACCTGTCTGCACCTGTACACTACCTGTCTGCACCTGTACACTACCTGTCTGTACCTGTACACTACCTGTCTGCACCTGTACACTACCTGTCTGTACCTGTACACTACCTGTCTGTACCTGTACACTGTCTGTCTGTACCTGTACACTGTCTGTCTGTACCTGTACACTGTCTGTCTGTACCTGTACACTGTCTGTCTGTACCTGTACACTGCCTGTCTGTACCTGTACACTACCTGTCTGTACCTGTACACTACCTGTCTGTCCTGTACACTGCACCTGTCTGTACCTGTCTGCACCTGTACACTACCTGTCTGTACCTGTACACTACCTGTCTGCACCTGTCTGTACCTGCACACTACCTGTCTGTACCTGTACACTACCTGTCTGTACCTGTACACTGTCTGTCTGTACCTGTACACCTGTCTGTACCTGTACACTGCCTGTACCTGTACACTGCCTGTCTGTACCTGTACACTGCCTGTCTGTACCTGCACACTGCCTGTCTGTACCTGCACACTGCCTGTCTGTACCTGTACACTGCCTGCCTGTACCTGTACACTGCCTGTCTGTACCTGTACACTGTCTGTCTGTACCTGTACACTGTCTGTCTGTACCTGTACACTACCTGTCTGTACCTGTCTGCACCTGTACACTACCTGTCTGTACCTGTACACTACCTGTCTGTACCTGTACACTGCCTACCTGTCTGTACCTGTACACTACCTGTCTGTACCTGTACACTACCTGTCTGTACCTGTACACTACCTGTCTGTACCTGTACACTACCTGTCTGTACCTGCACACTACCTGTCTGTACCTGCACACTGTCTGTCTGTACCTGCACACTGTCTGTCTGTACCTGTACACTGTCTGTCTGTACCTGTACACTGTCTGTCTGTACCTGTACACTGTCTGTCTGTACCTGTACACTGTCTGTCTGTACCTGTACACTGTCTGCCTGTACCTGTACACTGTCTGTACCTGCACACTACCTGTCTGTACCTGTACACTACCTGTCTGTACCTGTACACTACCTGTCTGTACCTGCACACTACCTGTCTGTACCTGCACACTACCTGTCTGTACCTGTACACTGTCTGTCTGTACCTGTACACTGTCTGTCTGTACCTGTACACTGTCTGTCTGTACCTGTACACTGTCTGTCTGTACCTGTACCTGTACACTGTCTGTACCTGCACACTACCTGTCTGTACCTGCACACTACCTGTAGAGCAGTGGTTCCCAAACTTCTTATAGTCCCGTACCCCTTCAAACATTCAACCTCCAGCTGTACCCCCTCTAGCACCAGGGTCAGCTGTACCCCCTCTAGCACCAGGGACAGCGCACTCTCAAATGTGTTTTTTTTTTGCCATCATTGTAAGCCTGCCACACACACACACACACACACACACACTATACAACACATTCATTACACATCAGAATGAGTGTGAGTTGTCGTCACAACCCGACTCATGGGAAGTGACAAAGAGCTCTTATAGGACCAGGGCACAAATAATAATATTATAATGATCAATCATTTTGCTCTTTATTTAACCATCTTACATATAAAACCTTGTGAATGACTCACCACAGGTTAATGAGAAGGGTGTGCCTGAAAGGATGCACATAACTCTGCAATGTTGGGTTGTAATTGGAGAGAGTCTCGGTCTTAAATCATTTTCCACACTCAGTCTGTGCCTGTATTTAGTTTTCATGCTAGTGAGGGCTGAGAATCCACTCTCACATAGGTGCGTGGTTGCAAAGGTCATAAGAGTCTTAACAGTGTGATTTGCCAAGGCAGGATACTCTTGAGTGCTGCCCTATCCAGAAATCTGGCAGGGGCTTCTGATTTAAATTACATTTTCACAGAACTACTTGTTGCAATTCCGATGAGTCTCTCTTATTCAGATATCGGTAAGTGGACTGGAGGCAGGGCATGAAAGGGGATAACGAATCCAGTTGTTTGTGTCGTCCATTTCGGTAAAGTACCTGCGTAATTGCGCACACAACTCACTCAGGTGCTTCACTATTTGACATTGTCCGTAAGCTTGAGTTCATTTACACACAAAAAAAAATCATACAATGATGGAAAGACCTGTGTGTTGTCCTTGTTAATGCAGACAGAGAAGAGCTCCAACTTCTTAATTACAGTGCCTTGCGAAAGTATTCAGCCCCCTTGAACTTTGCGACCTTTACCCACATTTCAGGCTTCAAACATAAAGATATAAAACTGTATTTTTTTGTGAAGAATCAACAACAAGTGGGACACAATCATGAAGTGGAACGACATTTATTGGATATTTCAAACTTTTTTAACAAATCAAAAACTGAAAAATTGGGCGTGCAAAATTATTCCTCCCCCTTAAGTTAATACTTTGTAGCGCCACCTTTTGCTGCGATTACAGCTGTAAGTCGCTTGGGGTATGTCTCTATCAGTTTTGCACATCGAGAGACTGACATTTTTTCCCATTCCTCCTTGCAAAACAGCTCGAGCTCAGTGAGGTTGGATGGAGAGCATTTGTGAACAGCAGTTTTCAGTTCTTTCCACAGATTCTCGATTGGATTCAGGTCTGGACTTTGACTTGGCCATTCTAACACCTGGATATGTTTATTTTTGAACCATTCCATTGTAGATTTTGCTTATGTTTTGGATCATTGTCTTGTTGGAAGACAAATCTCCGTCCCAGTCTCAGGTCTTTTGCAGACTCCATCAGGTTTTCTTCCAGAATGGTCCTGTATTTGGCTCCATCCATCTTCCCATCAATTTTAACCATCTTCCCTGTCCCTGCTGAAGAAAAGCAGGCCCAAACCATGATGCTGCCACCACCATGTTTGACAGTGGGGATGGTGTGTTCAGGGTGATGAGCTGTGTTGCTTACGCCAAACATAACATTTTGCATTGTTGCCAAAAAGTTCAATTTTGGTTTCATCTGACCAGAGCACCTTCTTCCACATGTTTGGTGTGTCTCCCAGGTGGCTTGTGGCAAACTTTAAACGACACTTTTTATGGATATCTTTAAGAAATGACTTTCTTCTTGCCACTCTTCCATAAAGGCCAGATTTGTGCAATATACGACTGATTGTTGTCCTATGGACACCTCAGCTGTAGATCTCTGCAGTTAATCCAGAGTGATCATGGGCCTCTTGGCTGCATCTCTGATCAGTCTTCTCCTTGTATGAGCTGAAAGTTTAGAAGGACGGCCAGTTCTTGGTAGATTTGCAGTGGTCTGATACTCCTTCCATTTCAATGTTATCGCTTGCACAGTGCTCCTTGGGATGTTTAAAGCTTGGGAAATCTTTTTGTATCCAAATCCGGCTTTAAACTTCTTCACAACAGTATCTCGGACCTGCCTGGTGTGTTCCTTGTTCTTCATGATGCTCTCTGCGCTTTTAACAGACCTCTGAGACTATCACAGTGCAGGTGCATTTATACGGAGACTTGATTACACACAGGTGGATTGTATTTATCATCATTAGTCATTTAGGTCAACATTGGATCATTCAGAGATCCTCACTGAACTTCTGGAGAGAGTTTGCTGCACTGAAAGTAAAGGGGCTGAATAATTTTGCACGCCCAATTTTTCAGTTTTTGATTTGTTAAAAAAGTTTGAAATATCCAATAAATGTCATTCCACTTCATGATTGTGTCCCACTTGTTGTTGATTCTTCACAAAAAAAATACAGTTTTATATCTTTATGTTTGAAGCCTGAAATGTGGCAAAAGGTCACAAAGTTCAAGGGGGGCGAATACTTTCGCAAGGCACTGTATACCAGGAGCTGTTGACTCATCCAGCTGTAACAGACATATACCAGGAGCTGTGCCAGGCCCGGCACGTCTGTTGACTCCTCCAGATGTAACGCATAGTGAGGCGAAGCAGTAATCGTTTCAAAACATCTCCTGCCATGTCCCTGATGTGTCATGAAACAGTGTTTGGTGAAGACATTGTCTGTATAGTTTTTTATGGCCTTTTCCCCCAACATTGTCACAGTCATATCTGCGACAGCAGGAATAATTAAGTCCTCTACAATAGTATGGGGCTTGTCTGTCCTAGCCAGTCCTCCACAATAGTATGGGGCCTGTCTGTCCTAGCCAGTCCTCCACAATAGTATGGGGCTTGTCTGTCCTAGACAGTCCTCCACTATAGTATGGGGCTTGTCTGTCCTAGCCAGTCCTCCACTATAGTATGGGGCTTGTCTGTCCTAGCCAGTCCTCTACAATAGTATGGGGCTTGTCTGTCCTAGCCAGTCCTCCACTATAGTATGGGGCTTGTCTGTCCTAGCCAGTCCTCCACAATAGTATGGGGCTTGTCTGTCCTAGACAGTCCTCTACAATAGTATGGGGCTTGTCTGTCCTAGCCAGTCCTCCACAATAGTATGGGGCTTGTCTGTCCTAGCCAGTCCTCTACAATAGTATGGGGCTTGCCTGTCCTAGCTACACTGAATAGTATGGGGCTTGTCTGTCCCTCCAGCCTCTACAATAGTATGGGGCTTGTCTGTCCTAGCCACTCCTCCACTATAGTATGGGGCTTGTCTGTCCTAGTCAGTCCTCTACAATAGTATGGGGCTTGCCTGTCAGCCAGTCCTCTACAATAGTATGGGGCTTGCTGTCCTGTCCACAATAGTATGGGGCTTGTCTGTCCTAGCCAGTCCTCTACAATAGTAGGGGCTTGTCTGTCACTACCTCCACAATAGTATGGGGCTGTCCTGTATGGGGCTTGTCTGTCCTAGCCAGTCCTCCACTATAGTATGGGGCTTGTCTGTCCTAGACACCATATCTGCCTGTCAGCCCATTGCAATGCTGTAGACTACCTGTCACTACCTGTAGACTGCCTGTCACTACCTGTAGACTGCCTGTCACTACCTGTAGACTGCCTGTCACTACCTGTAGACTGCCTGTCAGCGCCTGTAGACTGCCTGTCACTACCTGTAGACTGCCTGTCAGCGCCTGTAGACTGCCTGTCACTACCTGTAGACTGCCTGTCACTACCTGTAGACTGCCTGTCACTACCTGTAGACTGCCTGTCACTACCTGTAGACTGCCTGTCACTACCTGTAGACTGCCTGTCACTACCTGTAGACTGCCTGTCACTACCTGTAGACTGCCTGTCACTACCTGTAGACTGCCTGTCAGCGCCTGTAGACTGCCTGTCACTGCCTGTAGACTGCCTGTCACTGCCTGTAGACTGCCTGTCACTGCCTGTAGACTGCCTGTCACTACCTGACACTACCTTAAACTAGATCAGCGCCTGTAGACCTGACACTGTTTAAACTAGATCTGCCCTGAACTGTAGATCTGCCTGTCACTAGTGATGCCTGTCAGCCCTGAACTGCCTGTCACTACCTGTAGACTGCCTGTCACTACCTGTAGACTGCCTGTCACTAGATCCTGTCACTACCTGTAGACTGCCTTCAGCGCCTAGACTGCCTGTCACTACCTGTAGACTGCCTGTCAACTAGATGCCTGCCCCTGACACCTGTCACTACCTGTAGATCTGCCCTGACACAGTTTAAACTAGATCTGCCCTGACACTGTTTAAACTAGATCTGCCCTGAACTAGATCTGCCCTGAACTAGATCTGCCCTGAACTAGATCTGCCCTGACAGTTTAAACTAGATCTGCCCTGACACTGTTTAAACTAGATCTGCCCTGAACTAGATCTGCCCTGACACTGTTTAAACTAGATCTGCCCTGACACTGTTTAGTAGATCTGCCCTGAACTAGATCTGCCCTGACACTGTTTAAACTAGATCTACCCTGAACTAGATCTGCCCTGACACTGTTTAAACTAGATCTGCCCTGAACTAGATCTGCCCTGACACTGTTTAAACTAGATCTGCCCTGACACTGTTTAAACTAGATCTGCCCTGAACTAGATCTGCCCTGACACTGTTTAAACTAGATCTGCCCTGACACAGTTTAAACTAGATCTACCCTGAACTAGATCTGCCCTGACACTGTTTAAACTAGATCTGCCCTGACACTGTTTAAACTAGATCTGCCCTGACACAGTTTAAACTAGATCTGCCCTGAACAGTTTAAACTAGATCTGCCCTGACACAGTTTAAACTAGATCTGCCCTGACACTGTCCTCTTCCACGTCTGCTGACTGTTTAAAGTAGATCTGCCCTGAACTAGATCTGCCCTGATCACTGTTTAAGCTTCTGACCTGAACTAGATCTGCCCTGCATAGTTTAGGGAAACTATCTGCCCTCACTGTTTAAACTAGATCTGCCCTGACCTGTTTAAACTCAGATTGGTCACCTGAGCACTGTTTAAACTAGATCTGCCCTGAACTAGATGCCTGAACTACTCTGACAACTAGATCTGCCCTGAACTAGATCTGCCCTGACACATTTTAAACTAGATCTGCCCTGACACAGTTTAAACTAGATCTGCCCTGAGGAAACACAGTTTAAACTAGATCTGCCCTGAACTAGATCTGCCCTGACACTGTTTAAACTGATCTGATGACACTGTTTTAAACTAGGTGCCCTGAACTAGATCTGCCCTGAGTTTAAACTAGATGTACCCTGACACAGTTTAAACTAGATCTGCCCTGAACAGTTTAAACTAGATCTGCCCTGAACTAGATCTGCCCAAGTTTAAACTAGATCTGCCCTGACACAGTTTAAATAGATCTACCCTGAACAGTTTAAACTAGATCTGCCCTGAACTAGATCTGCCCTGGTTCATAAAAAGCTGCCCTGAACTGATCTGCCCTGAACTTAGATCTGCCCTGACACAGTTTAAACTGATCTGCCCTGACACAGTTAAAACTAGATCTGCCCTGACACAGTTAAAACTAGATCTGCCCTGACACTGTTTAAACTAGATCTGCCCTGACACAGTTTAAACTAGATCTGCCCTGACACAGTTTAAACTAGATCTGCCCTGACACAGTTTAAACTAGATCTGCCCTGACACAGTTTAAACTAGATCCTGCCCTGACACTGTTTAAACTAGATCTGCCCTGACACTGTTTAAACTAGATGGCACCTGAACTAGATCTGCCCTGACACTGTTTAAACTAGATCTGACCTGAACTAGATCTGCACCCAGTTTAAACTAGATCTGCCCTGACACTGTTTGGAACTAGATCTGCCCTGACACTGTTTAAACTAGATCTGCCCTGAACTAGATCTGCCCTGAACTAGATCTGCCCTGAACTAGATCTGCCCTGAACTAGACTGAAGACACATTTTAAACTAGATCTGCCCTGAACAGTTAAAACTAGATCTGCCCTGACACAGTTTAAACTAGATCTGCCCTGACACAGTTTAAACTAGATCTGCCCAACTAGATCTGCCATGACACTGTTTAAACTGTGGATCTGCCCTGAACTAGATCTGCCCTGTTGTTTAAACTAGATCTGCCCTGACACAGTTTAAACTAGATCTGCCCTGAACTAGATCTGCCCTGAACTAGATCTGCCCTGAACTAGATCTGCCCTGAACTGATCTGCCCTGACACATTTTAAACTAGATCTACCCTGACACTGTTTAAACTAGATCTGCCCTGAACTAGATCTTAAACTAGATCTGCCCAGAGTGGGACTAGATCTTAAACTAGATCTGCCCTGAACTAGATCTTAACCACTAGATCTGCCCTGACACTGTTTAAACTAGATCTGCCCTGAACTGTTTAAACTAGTCTGCCCACACTGTTTAAACTAGATCTGCCCTGACACTGTTTAAACTAGATCTGCCCTACACAGTTAAAACTAGATCTACCCTGACACTGTTTAAACTAGATCTGCCCCTGAGCTAGTTTAAACTAGATTAAAACTAGATCTGCCCTGAGACTGTTTAAACTAGATCTGCCCTGACACTGTTTAAACTAGATCTGCCCTGACACTGTTTAAACTAGATCTGCCCTGACACTGTTTAAACTAGATCTGCCCTGAACTAGATCTGCCCTGAACTAGATCTGCCCTGAATGGATCTGCCCTGTCACTGTTTAAACTAGATCTGCCCTGACACTGTTTAAACTAGATCTGCCCTGACACAGTTTAAACTAGATCTGCCCTGACACTGTTTAAACTAGATCTGCCCTGAACTAGATCTGCCCTGACACAGTTTAAACTAGATCTGCCCTGAACTAGATCTGCCCTGACACTGTTTAAACTGATCTACCCTGAACTAGATCTGCCCTGACACTGTTTAAACTAGATCTGCCCTGAACTAGATCTGCCCTGAACTAGATCTGCCCTGACACAGTTAAAACTAGATCTGCCCTGACACTGTTTAAACTAGGGTCTACCCTGACACTGTTTAAACTAGATCTACCCTGAACAGTTTAAACTAGATCTGCCCTGAACTAATCTGTCCAGAACTAGATCTGCCCTGAACTAGATCTGCCCTGACACAGTTTAAACTAGATCTGCCCTGACACAGTTTAAACTAGATCTGCCCTGACACAGTTTAAACTAGATCTGCCCTGAACTAGATCTGCCCTGACAACTGTCCTCTCTTCCACGTGTTCTGATGAATACAATAGTAGTGGAAAAACCATGATCAACAGCATTCGAGGACCAGAAGGCATATTTAGGGGAAACATTTAACTCCCCATCCACTGACATTCTCCTTCCGTCCCTCAGGATTGGTCACCACAGCACCAGCGAAACAGCTCGGCCTCCCTCCGTAGATGAGGTGAACTAAAAGGGACAAACAAACCACCCCATCTCTCGGCTTCACTAAGACCCCTCCTGGTGGTCCGAAGGACGAAAGCTGGAGAAACAGACCGTAAGATGGTGATGGATTTGAAAGGAACAAGAGACACAAGCCCCACCCTGACTTGATGTTCTCTGCACGTGTATGAAGAGATGACCCCTAACCTGGTCAAGCAGAAGGAGGCCATGTGGAAACTACATCCAACAGTATAAAGAGCATTATCCCCTGGATGCCTACTCCAAAATAAACACAGGAGTAATCATTTACAGGATCAATGAGTTAGCCGGCTAACTTTTGATTAGCAACCAGAACAAAAAGTTAACTTTTTTCTGGTTCATTTAAAACTAAACTTTTTGTTTGTTGAATCAATTAGACCATGCCTTAAGTTTCTGTCTAAAAAAACTAATATTTAGGCTAGTTAGCTGGCTGACTCAGGTGGTCCTGCTGAAGTACATCCTTCAGGTTCTGACAGAGTACCACATGGCATCCTCCTCTAGATGGCACCCTATTCCCTATTCTAGATGGCACCTATTCCCTACTCTAGATGGCACCCTATTCCCTACTCTTGATGAGTTCACCCTATTCCCTTTCTAGAAAACACCCTATTCCCTACTCTAGATGGCACCCTATTCCCTACTCTAGATGGCACCCTATTCCCTACTCTAGATGGCATCCTCCTCTAGATGGCACCCTATTCCAGTACTCTAGATGGCACCCAGTCCCTACTCTAGATGGCACCTGGTATTCTAGATGGCATCCTCCTCTAGATGGCACCCTATTCCCTAAGATGGCACCCTATTCCCTACTCTGATGGCATCCTCCTCTAGATGGCACCCTATTCCCACTCTAGATGGCACCCATCCCTACTCTAGATGGCACCCTATTCTAGATGGCATCCTCCTCAGATGGCACCTTATTCCCTACTCTAGATGGAAAGATTCCCTACTCTAGATGGCATCCTCCTCTAGATGGCACCCTATTCCTACTCTAGACATGGAATAGGGTGCCATTTGATCTAACCACTGTACAGGGCAGGTAGAAATGTCACAAATAGAACTGACATGATTCCTTTTGCTTTGTGGAAGAGAGGCATGTTTGTTCTAGATAAAATATTTCTATCTGAACGTTCCACAACATTGTGCCATGTTGAATGTGGCCTAGGCTGGACCTGATTGAGACAGGGTGAACAGGGCTGATGGGACTGTTGTTGCACACTTTGTAAAAACTGTTCTGCATAGAGTTATAGTTCTGGTATTCTGACCAGGCTAAATTCTTTTCTGATATTCTGTCTAGGCTAGAATTCTTTTCTGATATTCTGTCTAGGCTAGAATTCTTTTCTGGTATTCTGTCTAGGCTAGAATTCTTTTCTTTCTGCCCAGTAGTGGGAGGGAGTGGCTAATGTTAAGGATGGTTTTGTTCTAATCAACCACTATGGGCCTCTAGTTCTTTTGTGTGCTTTGAATGAATGAGAGTCTGACCCAGTCAGTCCTGTGGTTGTTGTTAACCCCTCCTCGGCGAAACCCAGCTTTTACCAGTGTATTTAAACTATTTCAGAGCTAACACACATTATCAGACACCGTGAGCTAGTTCAGGGTTAAAACTAAATGGGGAGAGGTTTGAGTTAGTCGGTTGATTCTAGTAGGCAGACCGTGTTTTAAAAAAAAACACCTGTGTTAAAACAGGATTTTCCTGCTGGCTCAACAAATGAGTAGTTGAATGGTCTTCATTAGTCATTTATCAGTGCATGAGTCTACCCAATGAGCAAAGGGCATATAAAACCAGTTTTTCCTCACTGGTTATTCATACCTGAGTGATGCAGGCTGGGGGAAATAGGACTTAATCTACCCACACCAGTGGTGTTGTCATGCATGCCGATTTCCTCCTTTACAGAGAAAGTTTATTAGGCAGTACTGTAGACTGCCACTCGTTTCGTATGCATAGTTTTCTAGCTGTTTGGTATCGGGGGTCTATGGCTGAGGTGTTTTTGAGTTTAATAAAGTTTGACTATACTCCCAAAAATGTGTCCAGGTTACTGAATAAACATCTAGAAAGCAGCTGACTGATCAGTTGGGACGGGGAGCACACAAAGCAATAATGAACTGTTGTTGAGACGAGCAGTTTCAGAATACTTGTTGATGTTGTATAATATACACCACAGTGCAAAACCAACCCTTTTCCTCCCCAATTGGTACAGTCTGGACCTACAAGTCCACAGCTAACATTTCAACTCACATCCATCCCACTGTTATTAGATGTTCAGTTTATTACATTCTAGTTAAATAATCGCCTCCCCATAAATACGCAACAAAAAGTTTCAAATTAAATGACTGCAAAATTATTTTCCAAGACCACTGGGAAAAAAAAAAAAAAAACTAAATCATTGTAGATCACTGACATTTGACCTAGTTGTATTTGAAAGGAACAATCAGTTTCACAGTATTTTATTACATTTTCTGCACAATGTAAAGTACAGTCCTTAGTCCCCCGAGGAGAATATCAAAACTACATCTTTACGTAATGTCATACACCTCCCCACTCAAAAAAATAAAACATTTTAATCATTTACAACAAAGTACAGCAACATTTTATTGTCTTCAGTCACTAAGTCTGGACCTCAGGCAGTAAAACACATCCTGGATGCAATTTAGAACAGTGTCGACGTCCCAAACAAACTCCCCCGATTGAGGGCTTCATGATTAGTTGAATCAGGTGTACTGGTGAAGTTACTCGAGGAGGGGGGAATGATAAACGATCTAGAACAGTATGCAGACACAAAACTCACCAATAAGAGGTCAACTGGTACTTAAATGGAAAACCTTTAATAATCTTGTGAGTTCAGTTTTTTTTTAAAAACACACCTCAAGCATTGCCCAACATATTTACATATACACCTTTAACTGGTAATCCAGTACACCTGTAGAAACAGTTCCAGTACATCGTTGATCAGACAGTGGCCTCGGGTTGCAAAAAAATCACCTGGTTTTCAAGAAGAAGAAAAAAAGAAGGAGTGAATAAAGAGGAATCCTCCAACCAGGATTTCTGGGAAAGTTACTGGATTTTTTTTTTTTGACACCGTCGTCGTGGAAACCATCCCTGAGTGAGTGAAGCTAAAAAAGGTAACCATTAGGGGGTGGAAAGGGTGGCCCTCAGATCAGATCTTAACCATTAGGGGGTGGAAAGAGGTGGCCCTCAGATCAGATCTTAACCATTAGGGGGTGGAAAGAGGTGGCCCTCAGATCAGATCTTAACCATTAGGGGGTGGAAAGAGGTGGCCCTCAGATCAGATCTTAACCATTAGGGGGTGGAAAGAGGTGGCCCTCAGATCAGATCTTAACCATTAGGGGTGGAAAGAGGTGGCCCTCAGATCAGATCTTAACCATTAGGGGGTGGAAAGAGGTGGCCCTCAGATCAGATCTTAACCATTAGGGGTGGAAAGAGGTGGCCCTCAGATCAGATCTTAACCATTAGGGGGTGGAAAGAGGTGGCCCTCAGATCAGATCTTAGCCATTAGGGGGTGGAAAGATATGGCCTGATTGAGACATTCAGCATATGAACAGGGCTTGTGTGGTCAGCTGCAACAAACAAAAACAGGTTGCAAAATTCCCTGGTTTTCCCAAATCCCGGTTGGCAGATTCCCGCAATCAGGAAGGAATATGCAGGTAATCCAGGGACTCTCCAAACAGGATTTCTGGAAAACTTGGGAATTTATTGAGCGTTCCCAAAAAACGTGCAACCATAGTTCAGCATATGAATTGAGGAAATTGGTTATTTAATAGCTGACCCTGTGTCAGTGGTGAGGGTCAACATCTACCACCGAGGCTCAGTGAGACCCTAGCCCTCAACATGGGGGGGGGGGTCAACATATGAGCACGGGGTTGTGTGAGACCCTAGCCCTCAACATGGGGGGGGGGGGGGGTCAACATATGAGCACGGGGTTGTGTATGCTCCGCCACAGTCTAATGATCTGCCGCGGGCTCCGCCGGTGCACCAGCAGCAGTTCCTTATGGACGCACGGGTTCTCCCGGTCCTGCTCGCGAATGTCGAACGTCTGGAAGCCATCGTGCGCCTCTGGAAGGATTCCCAGTGCGTTGAAGCACATCCCAGAGTAGACGTCGTCGATGGGGTAGAGAGGGAGGAACTTGGAGACGCCGTAAAGAGGTCTGATCAACGACCCCGAGAAGAGGTAACCGCCTCCCCCGGCGTACGCAGGGTAAGGCCCGTCGTAGAAGGTCGGGGGGATATAGTACTTGCTCTTAGAGTCGCGGAGGGGACTAGCAGTGGAGATGATCTGGCCCAGGTAGAGCGTAGAGTTCTTGTTAGGCTCCAGGGCCTGCAGGTAGCCCAGTATGGCCTCAGTGTTGGCGAAGACGTCGTCGTCCCCTTTAAAGACAAAGGAGACTTTAGGACAGCGGCTCAGGACCCACCTGTAGAACACCTGCTCCTTTAGCGTGAGGTTAAAGAACGAGTCGTGGAAGTCCCATTGGAGGAGGTCGCCGTGGTGACGCGCCTCAAGCACCAGTAGCTGGCTCAGGTCGGGCTCGTCCAATGGCGAGGATCCCAACAGGAACACTATACGAACTCTGACCCCTCCTCCATACAGCGCTTCTCGCCCCCACGTCTCCCGTACCGCCTGTCTCTGATCAAAGTTCCTCGGGGTCGACTTGATGGCGAAGAGGAGGAAGGTTTCTCCGTCTTCCGAGGTGCACTTCTCTGGTTGGTCAATCAGGATAGGAGGGTTTCTACACTCCATCCCAAGCAGGAAGTCCTGGTGGAGTTCTGGATAGGAAGTAAAGTCATGAATGTTTGTCCGCAGCTGCTCGGAGTCGTGTCGGCAATGGGACCAGTCCAGTCCCGCCGGTCTTGTCGAGTTCCCCCCCTTGTCCAGTCGTCTGATGCCAGAATAAAAAACACGGTTCCAATAGGCTGTGTTCTGAGGTATAGCCTTCTCGAGGGCGGCAAAGACAGCAGCCTGGTGGAGATCAGGAGTAGGTGTAACAGTGACCTGAATAGGGACACTTTTTGTACTGTCCTTGGTAAGGGTCAGTCTGAGGTAAGTTGGGACCGGCTTGGTGGGCAGTGTTTCAAAGCTGATCTCGGACCTGGGGTTGGCTGAGACTTCCAGTAGAGCTCTGTGTCTGTGGGCCAGATGGAGGTTGAGTGAGGAGTACAAGAAGATGAGGCAGAGGCTGCACAGGACGGCCATGACGACGAGGGCCTTGATACGTCTCATCCTCTGGGTCCTGGATGGGGTTCACCTGCAGTACAGCATGGGAGTGGGAGGGTTCTAGAATGGAGGCAGGATTCTAGAATGGAGGCAGGGTTCTAGGAAGAGAACCATCCAGATATTCCAGACAATCCTGTTTGTGATTCTTCAGTGCCTGTTGTCTTGTGTTTGCCTGGTGACGAGAAAGAAAACAAAATCTTGTGTTCATTTTGTCTAGTTGTAAAGGCACTTGTCTTTCACAGCTTAGTAAAAAATCCAAACTATCTGCCATCAAATAGTCTTTTAAGTCTTCTATCCCTCTGTTTGGCTATAGACTAGTCTCAGTACTATGTTCCAAAGCCTTAGCTTGCTACAATGACTTCTGTCAAAGGGCAAAGCGGTGGACACAAAAGGAAAACTAAACGAGTTGGCTGATTTGCAGAAACTAAAAGTCAAGCAGGAAGACAGTCAAATGGAGTGTAGAGGTTTTCCTGTGGTTTATACTGTGGTCTAAATGTGTCACGAGAGAAAGAACTGCTGTGTGCTGATAAAGACTAAAAACAAATCCAACATAACCCAGAAACAGTGTTGAACATGAGGTTTAAGATGAGGAGTAATACTTTAACTGGACAGGCCACTGGAGAGAATACTTTAACTGGACTAGGTGGGAGATCAAACAGGACAGGTAAGTAGAATTGTACCAATAAAATTTAATTTGTGTAGGAGATTCCAATTCCATTTCAAAATGTAACCAGCAAGCCACACTGGAGAGAAGGCAACATGTGCAGTGTATTCAGGCCACACTGGAGAGAGGGCATCATGTCCAGTGTATTCAGACCACACTGGAGAGGGGGCATCATGTACAGTGTTTTCAGGCCACACTGGAGAGAGGGCATCATGTACAGTGTATTCAGGCCACACTGGAGAGAGGGCATCATGTACAGTGTATTCAGGCCACACTGGAGAGAGGGCATCATGTACAGTGTATTCAGGCCACACTGGAGAGAGGGCATCATGTACAGTGTATTCAGGCCACACTGGAGAGAGGGCATCATGTACAGTGTATTCAGGCCACACTGGAGAGAGGGCATCATGTACAGTGTATTCAGGCCACACTGGAGAGAGGGCATCATGTACAGTGTATTCAGACCACACTGGAGAGAGGGCATCATGTACAGTGTATTCAGGCCACACTGGAGAGGCCACAGGAGAGAGGGCATCATGTACAGTGTATTCAGACCACACTGGAGAGAGGGCAACATGTACAGTGTATTCAGACCACACTGGAGAGAGGGCAACATGTACAGTGTATTCAGACCACACTGGAGAGAGGGCAACATGTACAGTGTATTCAGACCACACTGGAGAGGCCACTGGAGAGAGGGCATCATGTACAGTGTATTCAGACCACACTGGAGAGAGGGCATCATGTCCAGTGTATTCAGACCACACTGGAGAGAGGGCATCATGTCCAGTGTATTCAGACCACACTGGAGAGAGGGCATCATGTCCAGTGTATTCAGGCCACACTGGAGAGAGGGCATCATGTACAGTGTATTCAGACCACACTGGAGAGAGGGCAACATGTCCAGTGTATTCAGACCACACTGGAGAGGCCACTGGAGAGAGGGCATCATGTCCAGTGTATTCAGGCCACACTGGAGAGGCCACTGGAGAGAGGGCAACATGTACAGTGTATTCAGACCACACTGGAGAGGCCACTGGAGAGAGGGCATCATGTCCAGTGTATTCAGGCCACACTGGAGAGGCCACTGGAGAGAGGGCATCATGTCCAGTGTATTCAGACCACACTGGAGAGAGGGCATCATGTCCAGTGTATTCAGACCACACTGGAGAGAGGGCAACATGTCCAGTGTATTCAGACCACACTGGAGAGAGGGCAACATGTCCAGTGTATTCAGACCACACTGGAGAGAAGGCATCATGTACAGTGTATTCAGACGACACTGGAGAGAGGGCATCATGTACAGTGTATTCAGACCACACTGGAGAGGCCACTGGAGAGAGGGCAACATGTCCAGTGTATTCAGACCACACTGGAGAGAGGGCATCATGTCCAGTGTATTCAGACCACACTGGAGAGGCCACTGGAGAGAGGGCATCATGTACAGTGTATTCAGACCACACTGGAGAGGCCACTGGAGAGAGGGCATCATGTCCAGTGTATTCAGACCACACTGGAGAGAGGGCATCATGTCCAGTGTATTCAGACCACACTGGAGAGAGGGCAACATGTCCAGTGTATTCAGACCACACTGGAGAGAGGGCATCATGTCCAGTGTATTCAGACCACACTGGAGAGAGGGCAACATGTACAGTGTATTCAGACCACACTGGAGAGAGGGCATCATGTCCAGTGTATTCAGACCACACTGGAGAGAGGGCAACATGTCCAGTGTATTCAGACCACACTGGAGAGAGGGCATCATGTCCAGTGTATTCAGACCACACTGGAGAGAGGGCAACATGTACAGTGTATTCAGACCACACTGGAGAGAGGGCATCATGTACAGTGTATTCAGACCACACTGGAGAGAGGGCAACATGTACAGTGTATTCAGGCCACACTGGAGAGGCCACTGGAGAGAGGGCATCATGTCCAGTGTATTCAGACCACACTGGAGAGGCCACTGGAGAGAGGGCATCATGTCCAGTGTATTCAGACCACACTGGAGAGGCCACTGGAGAGAGGGCAACATGTCCAGTGTATTCAGACCCCTTCCCTTTGCCACATTACAGCCTTATTTTCTAAAATGTATACACTTTTATTAATTTGTCAAATTTGACACAAAATACCCTGTTGGGGTTCTGAGAATATGTAACGACCCTGGGTATATAATACGTGACATACATATTCATGTCACTGCGGGAGAGAGGTGAAGGCGGAAGTTTAAATACACCTTAGCCAAATACATTTAAACTCAGACATTTAGTCTGAGTTAAAATTCCTTGTCTTAAGTCAGTTAGGATCACCACTTGATTGTAAAAATGTGAAATGTCAGAATAATATTAGAGTGAATGATTTCTTTCAGCTTGTATTTATTTCATCACATTCCCAGTGGGTCAGAAGTTTACGTACACTCAATTTGTATTTGGTAGCATTGCCTTTAAATTGTTTAACTTGGGTCAAACATTCTGGGTAGCCTTCCACAAGCTTCCCACAAAATGTTGGGTGAATTTTGGCCCATTCCTCCTGACAGAGCTGGTGTAACTGAGTCAGGTTTGTAGGCCTCCCTGCTCCCACACGCTTTTTCAGTTCAACCCACAAATGTTCTATAGGATTGAGGTCGTGAAGTGCACCAGTCCCTCCTGCAGCAAAGCACCCCCACAACATGATGCTGTCTCCCCCGTGCTTCGCGGTTGGGATGGTGTTCTTCAGCTTGCAAGCCTCCCCCTTTTTCCTCCAAACATAACGATGGTCATTATGGCCAAACAGTTATATTTTTGTTCCATCAGACCAGAGGACATTTCTCCAAAAATACAATCTTTGTCCCCATGTTGCAGTTGCAAACTGTAGTCTGGCTTTTTTATGGCGGTTTTGGAGCAGTGGCTTCTTCCTTGCTGAGCGGCCTTTCAGGTTATGTTGATATAGGACTCGTTTTACTGTGGATATAGATACTTTTGTACCCGTTTCCTCCAGCATCTTCACATGGTCCTTTGCTGTTCTGGGATTGAGTTGTACTTTTTGCAAAAAAGTATGTTCAGCTCTAGGAGACAGAACGCGTCTCCTTCCTGAGCGGTATGACGGCTGCGTGGTCCCATGGTTTATACTTGCGTACTATTGTTTGTACAGATGAACGTGGTACCTTCAGACGTTTGGAAATTCCTCCCAGGGATGAACCAGACTTGTGGAGGTCTACAATTTATTTTCTGAGGTCTTGGCTGATTCCCAATGATGTCAAGCAAAGTGGCACTGAGTTTGAAGGTAGGCCTTGAAACACATCCACAGGTACACTTCCAATTGACTCAAATTATGTCAATTAGCCAATCAGAATCTTCTAAAGCCATGACATCATTTTCTCTAATTTTGTAAGCTTTAAAAATAAATAAAAAGGTACAGTCAACTTAGTGAATTTAAACTCTGGAATTGTGATACAGTGAATTATAAGTGAAATAATCTGTCTGTTGGAAAAATGACTTGTGTCATGCACAAAGTAGATGTCCTAACAGACTTGCCAAAACTATAGTTTGTTAACAAGAAATTTGTGGAGTGGTTGAAAAACGAGTTAATGACTCCAACCTGAGTGTATGTAACCTAGTTTTAATGACTCCAACCTGAGTGTATGTAACCTAGTTTTAATGAATCCAACCTGAGTGTATGTAACCTAGTTTTAATGACTCCAACCTGAGTGTATGTAAACTAGTTTTAATGACTCCAACCTGAGTGTATGTAAACTAGTTTTAATGACTCCAACCTGAGTGTATGTAAACTTCAGACTTCAACTGTATACAATACATGTACATTATGTCAGGATATTTTACTGTTAACCATCAGGGATCCTCTGGAAGGAGAAGAGACACAGTCTGGTACCAGTCACCATGACAGCCGTGAGATGGGGAGGAATGAGCACTTTGGGGTGAGAGGTCAGGTCAGATGAAGCGAGGAAGAACAGATATCACTAAGGTTATGTCTAGCAACAGAGATGCATTGGCTGTTCAGATGTGTAGGAGGAGACTCGGCATAGGAGAAAGGGTTAAATATCAGTGCGTGTGTGAATATGGTCTTTTTCGAGTCAGCTGCTCGATCCTTCAGGAATAATAAACGTTTAAGCGTCGAGTTCTTACTCTAATAATTAAAACCTATCAAGCCCATAATGACAAAAGCAAAAACAGGTTTTCAGAAATGTATTCAGACCCTTTGCTATGAGACTCAAGATTTAGCTCAGGTTCATCCTGTTTCCATTGATCATCTTTGAGATGTTTCTACAACTTTGATTGGAGTCCACCTGTGGTAAATTCAATTGATTGGAAAGGCACAGACCATATAAAAAGGTCCCACAGTTGACAGTGCATGTCAGAGAAGAAAAACAACCCATGAGGTGGAAGGAATTGTCCGTAGAGCTCCGAGACAGGATTGTGTCAATGCACAGATCTGGGGAATGGGACCAAAACATTTCTGCAGCATTGAAGGTCCCCAAGATCTGACACTCATGGTAGGGCTTGCAAATCATTACAGACTACAAATGGAAGCACAGCTGAAAGCTGCTCAGTGACCTGAGACTACCAGACAAGCTAAACTACTTCTATGCTTGCTTCAAGGCAAATAACACTGAAACATGCATGAGAGCACCAGCTGTTCTGGAAGACTGATCACGCTCTCCGCGGCAGATGTGAGTACGACCTTTAAACAGGTCAACATTGACAAGGCCGCAGGCCCAGACGGATTACCAGGACGTGTACTGCGAGCAGGTGCTGACCAAATGGCAAGTGTCTTCACTGACATTTTCAACCTCTGAGACTGTAATACCAACATGTTAAGCAGACCACCATAGTGACTGTGACCAAGACCACCAAGGTAACCTGCCTAATTGACTACCGACCCGTAGCACTCACATCCGTAGCCATGAAGCGCTTCGAAAAGCTATTCATGGCTCACATCAACACTATCATCCCAGAAACCCTAGATCCACTCCAATTTGCATACCGCCCAAACAGATCCACAGATGATGCTATCTCTATTGCACTCAACACTGCCCTTTCCCACCTGGACAAAAGGAACACCTATGTGAGAATGCTATTCATTGACTACAGCTCAGCGTTCAACATCATAGTGCCCTCAAAGCTCATCAATAAGCTAAGGACCCTGGGACTAAACACCTCCCTCTGAAACTGGATCCTGGACTTTGATGGGCCGCCCTCAGGTGGTAAGGGTAGGCAACAACACATCCACCACGCTGATCCCCAACACAGCGGCCCCTCAAGGGTGCGTGCTCAGCCCCCTCCTGTGCTCTCTGTTCACTCATGACTGCATGGCCAGGCACGACTCCAACGCCATCATTAAGTTTGCCGATGACAACAATGGAAGGCCTGATCACCGACAATGACGAGACAGCCAATATGGAGGTCAAAGACTTGGTCGTGTGGTGCCAGGACAACAACCTCCCTCAACGTGATCAAGACAAAGGAGATGATTGTGGACTACAGGAAAAAGAGGACCGAGCACGCCCCCATTCTCATAGACGGGGCTGCAGTAGAGTAGGTTGAAAGCTTCAAGTTCCTTGGTGTCCACATTACCAAACTAACATGGTCCAAGCACACCAAGACAGTCGTGGAGAGGGCACGACAAAACCTATTCGCCCTCAGGAGACTGGAAAGATAACTCTACCTACATGTACAGATTACCTCAACTAATCGGTGCCCTCTCTATAGAGGGGTACCGGTACATAGTCTCGCAATTGTTATCTCTCTGCTGCTCTTTAATTACTTGTTACTTTTATTTCTTATTCATATTTTTTCAAACTGCATTGTTGGTTAGGGGCTCGTAAGTAAGCATTAAACGTCAAGGTCTACTACACCTGTTGTATTCGGCACATGTGATGAATACAATTTGAACACAGTGGCCTCCATCATTCTTAAATGGAAGAAGTATGGAACCACCAAGACTCCTCCCAGAGCTGGTCACCCGGCCAAACTGAGCAATCAGAGGAGAAGGGACTTGGTCAGGGAGGTGACCAAGAACCTGATGGTCACTGACAGAGAGCCAGAGTTCCTCTGTGGAGATGGGAGAACGTTTCAGAAGGACAACCATCTCTGCAGCACTCCACCAAATCAGGCCCTTATAGTAGAGGGGCCAGATGGAAGCCACTCCTCAGTAAAAGGCACGACAGCCCGCTCAGAGTTTGCCAAAAGGCACCTAAAGGACTCACAGACCATAAGAAACAATACTTTTTGTTCTGAATGCCACGCCTGGAGGAAACCTGGCACCATCCCAATTGTGAAGCATGGAGGTGGCAGAATCATACTCTGGGGATGTTTTTCAGCAGCAGGTACTGGGAGACTAGTTGGGATCGAGGGAAAGATTAATGGAGAATACAGTACAGAGAGATCCTTCATGAAAACCTGCTCCAGAGCGCTCAGGACCTCAGTCTGAGGTGAATGTTTACCTTCCAACAGGACAACGACCCTAAGCACAAAGCCAAGACAATGCAGGAGTGGCTTTGGGACAAGTCTCTAAATGTCTTGAGTGGCCCTGCCAGAGCCCGGACTTGAACCCGATCCAACATCTCTGGAAAGACCTGAAAATAGCTGTGCAGCGACGCTCCCCATCCAACCTGACAGAGCTTGAGAGGATCTGCAGAGAAGAAGAGAGAAACTCCCCAAATACAGGTGTGCCAAGCTTGTAGCGTCATACCCAAGAAGACTCTAGGCTGTAATCACTGCCAAAGGTGCTTCAACAAAGTACTGAGTAAAGGGTCTGAATACTTATGCAAATATGATATTTAAAAGAAAATGCTTTGTCATTATGGGGTATTGTGTATAGATTGATGAGGGGAGGAAAACAATTTAATCCATTTTAGATTAAGACTAAAATAAAACGTGGGAAAAGTAAAGGGGTCTGAGTACTTTCCAAATACACTGTAAATATCAAGAACTTATTCACGTAAATCAAAAGGTGGTTGAACAGTTAGAATATCTAGAGAGGACTGCACCTTGTGTACTCTCCACTCACCTCACCTGTGAGTCATTAGGAACTCCTACAGGCAGAGTAATCAACAGTTCTCATTCCTGAGGGGCCAGCTAGAGTCAACACCTAGAGAACAGAGGCTTTTGCATCCTACACTGCACCCTATTCCCTACATGGCACCCTATTCCCTACATGAAACCCTATTTCCTACATGAAACCCTATTTCCTACATGAAACCCTATTTAATACACTACTTTTGACCAGGGTTTGGGACACAACCAGGACCTTGTGTTTGTTATTGTGAGAGAGGATAAGGAGGGAGAGGATAAGGAGGGAGAGGGGGTAGTGTTTGTTATTGTGAGAGAGGAGAAAGAGGGAGAGGAGAAAGAGGGAGAGGAGAAAGAGGGAGAGGAGAAAGAGGGAGAGGAGAAAGAGGGAGAGGAGAAAGAGGGAGAGGAGAAAGAGGGAGAGGGGGTAGTGTTTGTTATTGTGAGGGAGGGAGGGAAGGGTAATACCTCAACTGTCGTTAAGGAAAAGGCACCATCCACTTGCCCAGATAAAAAAATTGAAATGGAAAATGTGGATTATAAGAGTTGTACAGCATCCATATAACGACACAGATCAAACTAACTCACTGCCAGGCAGATATAACGACACAGAGCAAACTAACTCACTGCCAGGCAGATATATAACGACACAGAGCAAACTAACTCACCGCCAGGCAGATATATAACGACACAGATCAAACTAACTCACCGCCAGGCAGATATATAACGACACAGATCAAACTAACTCACCGCCAGGCAGATATATAACGACACAGATCAAACTAACTCACCGCCAGGCAGATATATAACGACACAGATCAAACTAACCCACCGCCAGGCAGATATAACGACACAGATCAAACTAACTCACCGCCAGGCAGATATAACGACACAGATCAAACTAACTCACCGCCAGGCAGATATAACGACACAGATCAAACTAACTCACCGCCAGGCAGATATAACGACACAGATCAAACTAACTCACCGCCAGGCAGATATATAACGACACAGATCAAACTCACTCACCGCCAGGCAGATATATAACGACACAGATCAAACTAACCCACCGCCAGGCAGATATATAACGACACAGATCAAACTAACTCACCGCCAGGCAGATATAACGACACAGATCAAACTCACTGCCAACACAGATTCAACAGGTGCCACCGCCAGGCAGAGTGAGACATGGGAAAGGTCACCTGACCAACGAATCGATTTGTAGGTTAAGCAGTTACTAGGTAATAGTCTTCACAGAACGTTTCTCTGAAGGAGATTTACTTTGGCTTTTCTTTATAAAAAAAAAAAAATAGCTTAGTCATGTGGTTTGGTTAATCATTTAACAACAAATATTATTTCCAAGGGGAGTCCCGAAATAAAATAACTGTATTGCACCAATCAAAGCCCTACCGACAATAACCTCGTTTAAATTAGTCTAAAGTTGGCTAATGACCGAACAGTGAAACAATGATTCATGTCTACGTCTCTGTAACTGTACATGTAGCTATGTAAACTAGGGACCGTGCGCTGAAATAAGTGACTATCGTGCAATCTCGGTGACGTTTTTAAAATAAAAGTATATTGGACTGTGAATAATAGGTCAGTCTGCCCGAGCGACCAATCGTAGACGAATCCGTCTTTGTAACCTCGAATTAAATATGTTAGAATTAAAATAATTATATGGGGGTAGATGGATTGAAATAGTTTAGTAGCTCCAACTTCATTATAATGTTGTTTCTGGCGATAAATGTCTTTAGGCATAGTTCAAATGCAATATTTTATAACATACAACGGTTACAATTCACAGAAAGGTAGGGTGGGAAAAAAACGTTTACTTACGGTCCGGGAACTTTTCCTCCAGTTCCTTCCTTTTCAGTGTCGGCTGATGAATCAGACGATCATGTCCCTACGGTGTCAAAAACGTTTTGTAGGCTGCATTTGATCAACCGCAGGACTGACAAGCAAAAAGACTTCCCTTAATTATCTCAAGGAGTGGCAACAGCATATTTTCCGGCAAGCTCGCACAGGCACAGGAGCTGCGACCAGCCCATAGAGAATCATAGAGGCCTCTAGTGGCCTAAAAGCCATTTTGCCATGGGCACTGCCACCATTTCTTTACCTACCTATTGTTCACCAAATACCTTTTTTGCACTTTTGGTTAGAGCCTGTAAGTAAGCATTTCACTGTAAGGTCTACTACACCTGTTGTATTCAGCATTTCACTGTAAGGTCTACTACACCTGTTGTATTCAGCATTTCACTGTGAGGTCTACTACACCTGTTGTATTCAGCATTTCACTGTGAGGTCTACTACACCTGTTGTATTCAGCATTTCACTGTGAGGTCTACTACACCTGTTGTATTCAGCATTTCACTGTGAGGTCTACTACACCTGTTGTATTCAGCATTTCACTGTGAGGTCTACTACACCTGTTGTATTCAGCATTTCACTGTGATTCAGGTCTACTACACCTGTTGTATTCAGCATTTCACTGTGAGGTCTACTACACCTGTTGTATTCAGCATTTCACTGTGAGGTCTACTACACCTGTTGTATTCAGCATTTCACTGTGAGGTCTACTACACCTGTTGTATTCAGCATTTCACTGTGAGGTCTACTACACCCTGTTGTATTCAGCATTTCACTGTGAGGTCTACTACACCTGTTGTATTCAGCATTTCACTGTGAGGTCTACTACACCTGTTGTATTCAGCATTTCACTGTGAGGTCTACTACACCTGTTGTATTCAGCATTTCACTGTGAGGTCTACTTACACCTGTTGTATTCGGCGCACGTGACAAATAAACTTAAGATTTGATCTGCTTATTAGCCTCTCTACTGTATATAACCTCTCTGATCTGCTTATTAGCCCCTCTACTGTATATAACCTCTCTGATCTGCTTATTAGCCCCTCTACTGTATATAACCTCTCTGATCTGCTTATTAGCCCCACCCCACAGAGGTTCCTTTGCCAACCAGAGGAGGATGTTACATGTTGTCTTGGCAACAGAACCACCTTAGGCAGGGCGGGGGCAATAAACAGACCAGATCGCAGCCCCACCTCACCATCGCTCAACCTGCTCCACTACAGCCCCCACCTCAAGTAGAGACACCCCCCCCCCCCCCAATTGCTAAAGGCCTGTATGAACTATGCATAGAGAATGATAGAGGCCTCTAGTGGCCAAAAAGCATGGGCAGTACCATTGAGGGCTTCCACCATTTTTTATGTAGACAACTGGGTGAGACTTCCAACTTAATTGGCTGATCCCTCCTGGTGACCCTGTTGGACATGCCTTTACGATCAACCAATCGTAAAGAAGAACATGTACAACTTCAAAATGGAGATAAGAGAGAGCCTCAATGGCACTGCCCATTCTGTCACAGACTCGATAATGGCACAGCTACAAAGATAGTTCCAGAGAGAGATCGGGTGATAGAACAATTCTGCATTTACCTGGTCTATTTGTTATTAATGGTTAACAATTCATACTTAACTAATAGTAAGCCATTTCTGTCCTGCTACTGTCTGTGTTTTATAATGGTCTCCACTCTAGTTCCCTGCAGCTAATCTGGGCCTATGGTCACCTGAGATGGCTTGAGCTGACAAATGAGTTAAAGACTGCATAACATAGACAAGAATGTGTTTTATTAGAGATAGCTTATGGGAGGGGAGGGGGGGGGTCTCTAAATTGCCCTTGCATCTGGGAAACTAAGCCAGGGTGGGGTTAAGACAACCCAGGACAATGATAGGATGAACCCAGAGTGGCTTATGATGCTCCTTGGTCTGCATGAGGGGGGAGGGAGGGATTGAACCAAACATTACTGAGCATTCTTAGTGTCAGCTATATAAAGAACTCTGCATTTGTGTAAAGGTTTGGTTACTCGGACCAACATTCAAGGATGGGGGTCGACCAGCCTCATTATTGCAATAATTTAATTGATTTGAAATAAAGATGATTGATTTGAAGAAATGACAGAGTCTCTCTCAGTATGAATTTTCCATGACAATAGCTAAGAGAACTCACCCTCGTTATCCACCATCTTTATAAGCTGCCTGGCTGCCCAGACTCCTTGCTCCAGTCAAACACGCTACACCACAGACATTAAGTTTCTTACGGGTCAACGCTATCTAAACCCTACGGCTTACCGACCTAAATTCAAAATGGGGGTAGATACAAGTCAAGGATGCGATACAGCACGGACAAACTCAGATAGAGCAGCTGGAGGATTCAGTTGGAGTCGTCAAAACAATGTGGTCATACGTTTTATTTTCCACAACAATTCTTTATTTTTTAATTTTATTTTTTATTACAGGTTTAATTAATGAATTAATCTCGTCTTTATTGAAGAGAAAGAGACCAATATTTATACACAGACTAGAACAACGTCCTTTAAATCAAAAGCTTGTCTTCCTTTACATGCCAAAATAAGTTGAAATCAATAGCTTTCCCCAATAAAAATTTTTTTAAAAAAAAAGCTTTTTTAAAGTATAGTAAGCTAGTATAGTCGGTAACACAAAGTAGAGAGGAGGTGAATGGACATATAACACAAGTAGCATTGAAGGAAAATAAAGAAATAAGAGAATTGGAATAAAAAAATGGGGAAAAATGCAAAAAATGAATTTTAAAAACATAACTAGGTTATTATCTGTTGTATGGGTAATTTATTCATTTATATATCTGTAACCTTGTTTAAAAATACTTTGTAAATTACATTTTATTATCAATATTAAAGGTCTTTCAAGGCCACTGTGTGAATACATGCATTTCCTCAAATCGAGTTCAGCAGTCCAGCATTCCTGAGGTGTCCCAAAGCAGAAAGAATACAGGATTTAATCAGGGACATTCACTTTCCGATTAGCTCGGCACTTTGTCGTGTGCAGTCCACAACACATCATGATTGTCTGGTTTCATTCTGAAAGGCACTCTGCAGTAACTCTCCCACTATGGTACAGTCCACAAGTTAGTGTTCTGATTAGCGTCTGATGGCCACAGCCATCACTGCCGGTGGTACAGTTTTGCACCATGTTCAGCAGAACAGGAGAGGCACTAGGACACTAGGACTAGCGTTGATGACCTGATCAACACCGGGGTGATGAGAGGAGATACACTGCAAAGGCAAGATGAGATACACTGCAAAGGCAAGATGAGATACACTGCAAAGGCAAGATGAGATACACTGCAAAGGCAAGATGAGCTATCTGCTATAAAAAAAACTGCAAAGGCAAGAGTGTATACCTGCAAAGGCAATGGGGAGATAGGGGAGGCAAGATGAGATACACTGAGGCAATGGGGAAGATGAGATACACTGCAAAGGCAAGATGAGATACACTGCAAAGGCAAGATGAGATACACTGCAAAGGCAAGATGAGCTATCTGCTATAAAAAAAAAAGGCACAAGAGTGTAGGGCCTGAGGCAATGGGGAGGGGTGTAGGGCCTGAGGCAACAGGGAGGGGAGGGGGGGGTGTAGGGCCTGAGGCAACGGGGAGGGGGGGGTGGCAGCGTTTCCCTAACTCGGTCCTCGGGACCCCCTAGCACTACACAACACATTCAAAATGATTAAAGCTGGATGCTTAGTTGGTTATTTAAAAAATCAGCTGTGTAGTGCAAAAACCAAAACATACCCCCCCCCCTTGTGGTCCGGAGGACCGAGTTTAGGAAACCCTAGGGTAGGGCTGTGACGGTCATTACATTTTGTCAACTGGTCAAAGTGTCATGCTAATAACTGAGGGTCTCACAATAAATCGACCATTAATGAAGATAAACACGTTAACCACCGACGTGGACCATCGTTGTCTACTGGAACGTCCCCCCCAAAAAATTTAAGAAAAAAAAGGTCTAATTCATTCAATATTGCCGACTCTATCACCATAAATGAATTAATGACTAATTTGATATATAATAATAATAATAATTTGGGAATCATTCCCAGGTGATTCATATTTTCACCCATCAGACTATTTGCCATCTAATTGTATCTTTACAAATACTAAATAATACTAAATAATACTAAATAATACTAAATAATACTAAATAATGTGAAACGAGTTCTGATTTAGAAGGGCCCATTAACATGCACCGGTCTGAACGGGCATTTTCTTAAAATAAAAAGTCATCTGCACTTGAAGGGCAAATGGAGGACGCTTTTCCCATGGTTCAATTCCATGCCAGCCAGGTAGACGACTCAGGTTGTAAGGCAAAGCAACGTGCTTATTAATATTAAGAAAGTTGAGAAATAAATACAGTCGGCCTAGCCTATAGAAAGCTGATAGGATCCTCCTCCTCTTTTTAACAGAGGCCATCAAAACTTTTTTTTTCTCACGCAATTGCATAACATAGGCTGTAGAAATGTTGCCCCAACAGAGCACATATTTAACTTCATGCATCAACCAGCTACGAGGAGCTGGCTCTCGCTGCCCTACAGGTGATCCTATTCCACTCAACTCTTGACTGCCAGGGCTCTCAGGAAGTGTTTGATTTCATTCTCCACTGTATTTGCATTAAGTGATTACAGGGACAATAGAGCGCCGAGTACCAATTACCAACAGCGGCATCACAGCTCAGTTTTGGAGAAGCCTAGTTTTACCTTGACTCATGGGGAATTTGACTGCAATCATGACTGGTGACTGCTGGGGAGGTGGTAATACAGTCGCCTTAACAGCCCTAGGTATGGATGAGGTTTTGGTCTGAGAAATGGATATAGGGGTTTAGGGGGGTTAGGTGTCTAGTGACATTAAGGCCATTAACGCAGGTCACTCTCGTCTTCCTCTATGGTCTTCTTGATACGGAGGAGCATAGTGGTCAGCCACTGGTCCAACCTAGAGATAGTGTCATATTCCTTCACCTGAGAGAGAGGAGAGAGAGAGAGACAGAGAGAGAGACAGAGAGAGAGAGACAGAGAGAGACAGAGAGAGAGACAGAGAGAGAGAGAGAGAGACAGAGACAGAGAGAGACAGAGAGACAGAGACAGAGAGAGAGACAGAGAGACAGAGACAGAGACAGAGAGAGAGAGAGACAGAGAGACAGAGAGAGAGAGAGAGAGACAGACAGAGCGATGGGGAGAGAGAGACAGAGCGATGGAGAGAGAGAGACAGAGCGATGGAGAGAGAGAGACAGAGCGATGGAGAGGGAGAGAGACAGACAGAGCGATGGGGAGAGAGAGACAGAGCGATGGGGAGAGAGAGACAGAGCGATGGGGAGAGAGAGACAGAGCGATGGGGAGAGAGAGACAGAGCGATGGGGAGAGAGAGACAGAGCAGAGGGGAGAGAGAGAGACAGAGCGATGGAGAGAGAGAGACAGAGCGATGGGGGGAGAGACAGAGACAGAGCGATGGAGAGGGAGAGACAGAGCGATGGAGAGAGAGAGACAGAGCGATGGAGAGGGAGAGAGACAGACAGAGCGATGGGGAGGGAGAGAGACAGACAGAGCGATGGGGAGGGAGAGAGACAGACAGAGCGATGGGGAGAGAGAGACAGAGCGATGGGGAGAGAGAGACAGAGCGATGGAGAGAGAGAGACAGAGCGATGGAGAGGGAGAGAGACAGACAGAGCGATGGGGAGAGAGAGACAGAGCGATGGAGAGAGAGCGATGGAGAGAGAGAGACAGAGCGATGGAGAGGGAGAGAGACAGACAGAGCGATGGGGAGGGAGAGAGAGAGACAGAGCGATGGGGAGAGAGAGACAGAGCGATGGGGAGAGAGAGACAGAGCGATGGAGAGAGAGAGACAGAGCGATGGAGAGAGAGAGACAGAGCGATGGAGAGAGAGAGACAGAGCGATGGAGAGAGAGAGACAGAGCGATGGAGAGAGAGAGACAGAGCGATGGAGACAGAGCGATGGAGAGAGAGAGAGAGAGGAGACAGAGCGATGGGGAGGGAGAGAGACAGACAGAGCGATGGGGAGGGAGAGAGGAGACAGACAGAGTTCATGTCGGACTTCCTCAGTGACAGTTCAGCGTTTGCGGTCTTTTCATGTATTTGCATGACTTCAGTAATGACTTCCTCATTCACAAATAAAGACTCAAAACAACACTCTGTGAGAATACTACTCACGGCATCAGTATATACTTCCACATTCTGTTCTTCACACGCATCTAGAAGCTTCTGCAGAGAAATAAAGACATTTATTCTATTAGAAAACATATAGTTTGGAGTTGAAAGACCTTAAGAGAAAAGACAACAAAAAAAAGTGGACGAGCTTGGTAAAGATGAGGGGTTAGATAAGACTAAACAGACGTCACATCAGGCACAACCCACTTCCTTACCTTCAGCAGTTTACATTCCCGAGAATCTGAGAAGGCAGGGAACATTTCTTCGTACTTCTGCAAGGCCAGCTAGATGGCAGGAGATAGGGTTGTTTAGTCAAGAGAAGAAACCTAGAAAGCTCGTGGAGGATTTGAAACAGACGTCAGAAGTCAGTTTTAGGGCTTACTTTGGCATTGAGCATGTCCACACAGAAGTGGCAGAGAGCTGCCTTGAAGAAGTAGTCCTTAGCGCTGTACTTTAGCAACGTGCTGTCCATCGCATTGGTCCCAACCTTTAATACAACACACACACACACATAAAACATATTTACAAGGAAGTGCCTCCTCCGCATCACTGTCATTGACAGATCTCACCTGTTCACAGATCTCACCTGTTCACAGATCTCACCTGTTCACAGATCTCACCTGTTCATAGATCTCTATGGCCTTCTGGTACTGTTCCAGTTGAGCTGCATAGACAGCCACCTTCAGAAGGCACTTGTTAGCAGAGCTGAGAGGACATGGAGAAAGGGGAGGTACAGGGAGAGTAATTATGACAACCAGTCACAAAACATACAGGCAAATATAACAGGGTCTGATTCAGTAGGACAGAACAGCCCAAATATAACAGGGTCTGATTCAGTAGGACAGAACAGCCCAAATATAACAGGCTCACAGTAAGGGGTCACGTGGGCTCACAGTAAGGGGTCACGTGGGCTCACAGTAAGGGGTCACGTGGGCTCACAGTAAGGGGTCACGTGGGCTCTATTTATTCCATTTCTGTCTCTGTGTAGCTCACCATAGATATAAAACCCTACAGAGATGATGTGTTGTCCAGCGGTAGAAGCCGCTGACCCCGGCACGTGTGCCAGAGTGGGTTGGAATCCAGACCACTGCCCTTTGACCCCCCCCCCCCAACACTGTTCAAGCTCTTTAATTAAGCTACACGATTAAGGATTGGGAATACCATACTCCTTAAAAAAAGACCTTCCCCCCCAAAATGATGAATATAGTGTCTGTGGTTCTACCTTGTGGACTCTTCTCCTTTGTAGTAGTCTGCTGCCTGTTCATAGTGAGCTATAGCCTGCAGACAAACACAACATTTAGTCATGGCTGTCCCACACAGTCCCCCTCACACCTGTCCCACAGTCCCCCTCACACCAGTCCCCCCTCACACCTGTCCCACACAGTCGCCCCCCTCACACCTGTCCCACACAGTCCCCCCTCACACCTGTCCCACACAGTCCCCCCTCACACCTGTCCCCCTCACACCTGTCCCACACAGTCCCCCCTCACACCAGTCCCCCCTCACACCTGTCCCACACAGTCCCCCCTCACACCTGTCCCACACAGTCCCCCCTCACACCTGTCCCCCTCACACCTGTCCCACACCAGTCCCCCTCACACCTGTCCCCCCTCACACCTGTCCCACACAGTCCCCCCTCACACCTGTCCCACACAGTCCCCCTCACACCTGTCCCACACAGTCCCCCCCTCACACCTGTCCCACACAGTCCCCCCTCACACCTGTCCCACCTGTCCCCCCCTCACACCTGTTCCCCCTCACACCTGTCCCACACAGTCCCCCTCACACCAGTCCCCCTCACACCTGTCCCACACAGTCCCCCTCAAACCTGTCCCACACAGTCCCCCCTCACACCTGTCCCCCCTCACACCTGTCCCACACCAGTCCCCCTCACACCTGTCCCACACCAGTCCCCCTCACACCTGTCCCACACAGTCCCCCTCACACCTGTCCCACACAGTCCCCCTCACACCTGTCCCACACAGTCCCCCTCACACCTGTCCCACACAGTCCCCCCCCTCACACCTGTCCCACACAGTCCCCCCCCTCACACCTGTCCCACACAGTCCCCCTCACACCTGTCCCACACAGTCCCCCCTCACACCTGTCCCACACAGTCCCCCTCACACCTGTCCCACACAGTCCCCCTCACACCAGTCCCCCTCACACCTGTCCCACACAGTCCCCCCCCTCACACCAGTCCCCCCTCACACCTGTCCCACACAGTCCCCCCCTCACACCTGTCCCACACAGTCCCCCCTCACACCTGTCCCACACAGTCCCCCCTCACACCTGTCCCACACAGTCCCCCCTCACACCTGTCCCACACAGTCCCTATATAAAAGGCTAGCTGGAGGACAGATACAGGCTGTGTGTCCCCCCCAGTCCCTATATAAAGGCTAGCTGGAGGACAGATACAGGCTGTGTGTCCCCCCCCCAATCCCTATATAAAGGCTAGCTGGAGGACAGATACAGGCTGTCCCCCCCAATCCCTATATTAATGCACTACTTTTGACCGGGGCCCATAGATCTGACCGTATCAATGTCCACCAGCTCCGTCTCGTAGATCTCTGCGATGGAGATGTGATGTTTGGCTGCGATGGTGAACCGTCCCTAACGAGTCCAAATAGACAGGGGGGAAAACCGAGGAGGCAGAAAGGGAATGAGGAAAACCGAGGAGGCAGAAAGGGAGGGGGAAAACAGAGGAGGCAGAAAGGGAGGGGGGAAAAACAGAGGAAGCAGAAAGGGAGGAGGGAAACAGAGGAGGAAAACAGAGGAAGCAGAAAGGGAGGGGGGAAAACAGAGGAGGCAGAAAGGGAATGAGGAAAACCGAGGAGGCAGAAAGGGAGGGAGGAAAACAGAGGAGGCAGAAAGGGAGGGGGAAAACAGAAAGGAAGCAGAAAGGGAGGGGGAAAACAGAGGAAGCAGAAAGGGAGGGGGAAAACAGAGGAAGCAGAAAGGGAGGGGGAAAACAGAGGAAGCAGAAAGGGGAGGAAAACAGAGGAAGCAGAAAGGGAGGGAGGAAAACAGAGGAAGCAGAAAGGGAGGGAGGAAAACAGAGGAAGCAGAAAGGGAGGGGGAAACAGAGGAAGCAGAAAGGGAGGGGGAAACAGAGGAAGCAGAAAGGGAGGAGGGAAACCAGAGGAAGCAGAAAGGGAGGAGGGAAACCAGAGGAAGCAGAAAGGGAGGGGGAAAACAGAGGAAGCAGAAAGGAAGGGGGAAAACAGAGGAAGCAGAAAGGGAGGGGGAAAACAGAGAAAGGAAGCAGAAAGGGAGGAGGGAAAACAGAGGAAGCAGAAAGGGAGGAGGGAAAACAGAGGAAGCAGAAAGGGAGGAGGGAAAACAGAGGAAGCAGAAAGGGAGGAGGGAAAACAGAGGAAGCAGAAAGGGAGGGGGGAAAACAGAGGAAGCAGAAAGGGAGGGAGGAAAACAGAGGAAGCAGAAAGGGAGGGAGGAAAACAGAGGAAGCAGAAAGGGAGGGGGGAAAACAGAGGAAGCAGAAAGGGAGGAGGGAAAACAGAGGAAGCAGAAAGGGAGGAGGGAAAACAGAGGAAGCAGAAAGGAAGGGGGGAAAACAGAGGAAGCAGAAAGGGAGGAGGGAAACAGAGGAAGTAGAAAGGGAGGAGGGAAACAAAAAGAAGGATGAGAGAAGCAACAGAACACCAGGCTCATATCAGCTCTCTATGTTACTGTGCTTCAGATACACGCTGCCCATTGTTTCACTGTGTTGAACCAATAGGTACAGTCAAAGAGGAGGGTATCATCGGGCCTCTATCCATACTAACACTTCTCACCATGTCTGTGTAGATCTCGATGGCTCGGTTCAGACAGTTGATTGCCTCTGTAGGGAGGATACATCAGATGCATTATCAACTCACAGAGAGACAGTTGAGTGTCTCTTTTATTCACTCTGATCTGCAGGAAAATACCAAGGTAATGTTTCATTTCTTTGGAGAAATATTAACTGCTCTGTTAGCGTTTGGTTGAGTGTCTACAGTGGTAGGAGGGGAGGTGGGGGGGAGGGGTAATGTTTCTCAGAAGAAATGAAACATTAACCAAAATGCTGAAAGAACAGTTGAGTGTCTACAGTGGTAGGGTAAAGACAGCCCTAACATGGGAGGTAATGGTTGTAAAGTCCATGGTGAGACACACAGAGAGAGACAGTGGAATACCTTGTGGGTCAGCTTTTTTGAAGGCGTTTCCAGCGTCTATGAAGTTAGTAGCGGCATCGTGTTTACTCTGCATCTGCAGGTGGAGCCGGGCCGCCTGGGAGAACGCATTACCCGCAGCTGGAAATACAGACACATTATCCAACTATCACAACACAGACATTATCCAACTATCACAACACAGACACATTATCCAACTATCACAACACAGACGCATCATCACAACACAGACATTATCCAACTATCACAACACAGACATTATCCTACTATCACAACACAGACGCATCATCACAACACAGACATTATCCAACTATCACAATACAGACACATTATCCTACTATCACAACACAGACATTATCCAACTATCACAATACAGACACATTATCCTACTATCACAACACAGACGCATCATCACAACACAGACATTATCCAACTATCACAATACAGACACATTATCCAACTATCACAATACAGACACATTATCCAACTATCACAATACAGACACATTATCCAACTATCACAATACAGACACATTATCCTACTATCACAACCAACTATCACAATACAGACACATTATCCAACTATCACAACCAACTATCACAATACAGACACATTATCCAACTATCACAATACAGACACATTATCCAACTATCACAATACAGACACATTATCCAACTATCACAACCAACTATCACAATACAGACACATTATCCTACTATCACAACCAACTATCACAATACAGACACATTATCCTACTATCACAATACAGACACATTATCCAACTATCACAACCAACTATCACAATAGACACATTATCCAACTATCACAACACAGACACATTATCCTACTATCACAATACAGACACATTATCCAACTATCACAACCAACTATCACAATACAGACACATTATCCAACTATCACAACACAGACACATTATCCTACTATCACAACACAGACACATTATCCTACTATCACAACCAACTATCACAACACAGACACATTATCCTACTATCACAATACAGACACATTATCCAACTATCACAATACAGACATATTATCCTACTATCACAATACAGACACATTATCCTACTATCACAACCAACTATCACAATACAGACACATTATCCTACTATCACAATACAGACACATTATCCAACTATCACAACACAGACACATTATCCTACTATCACAACCAACTATCACAATACAGACACATTATCCAACTATCACAACCAACTATCACAATACAGACACATTATCCAACTATCACAACCAACTATCACAATACAGACATATTATCCAACTATCACAACCAACTATCACAATACAGACATATTATCCAACTATTATCCAACTGTCACAATACAGACACATTATCCAACTATCACAATACAGACACATGATCCAACTATCACAATACAGACATATTATCCAACTATCACAATACAGACACATTATCCAACTGTCACAATACAGACACATTATCCAACTATCACAACCAACTATCACAATACAGACATATTATCCAACTGTCACAATACAGACACATTATCCTACTATCACAACCAACTATCACAATACAGACACATTATCCAACTATCACAATACAGACACATTATCCAACTATCACAATACAGACACATTATCCAACTATCACAACCAACTATCACAATACAGACACATTATCCAACTATCACAATAGACACATTATCCAACTATCACAATAGACACATTATCCAACTATCACAACCAACTATCACAATACAGACACATTATCCAACTATCACAATAGACACATTATCCTACTATCACAATAGACACATTATCCAACTATCACAATAGACACATTATCCAACTATCACAATAGACACATTATCCAACTATCACAATAGACACATTATCCAACTATCACAACCAACTATCACAACACAGACACATTATCCAACTATCACAACAGACACATTATCCTAATATCACAATACAGACACATTATCCAACTATCACAACACAGACACATTATCCAACTATCACAACACAGACACATTATCCAACTATCACAACACAGACACATTATCCAACTATCACAACCAACTATCACAATACAGACATATTATCCAACTATCACAATACAGACACATTATCCAACTATCACAATACAGACACATTATCCAACTGTCACAATACAGACACCTTATCCTACTATCACAACCAACTATCACAATACAGACACATTATCCAACTATCACAATACAGACACATTATCCTACTATCACAATACAGAGACATTATCCTACTATCACAATACAGACACATTATCCTACTATCACAACCAACTATCACAACACAGACACATTATCCAACTATCACAATACAGACACATTATCCTACTATCACAATACAGACACATTATCCTACTATCACAACCAACTATCACAACACAGACACATTATCCAACTATCACAACACAGACACATGATCCTACTATCACAATACAGACACATTATCCAACTATCACAATACAGACACATTATCCTACTATCACAATACAGACACATTATCCAACTATCACAACACAGACACATTATCCTACTATCACAATACAGACACATTATCCAACGATCACAATACAGACACATTATCCTACTATCACAACCAACTATCACAATACAGACACATTATCCAACTATCACAATACAGACCCCTATTCAGACCCCTTGACTCCAAGACTCTTCCTAGAGCTGGCAGACCAGCCAAACTGAACAATCGGAGGAGAAGGGCCTTGAACTCTCAGGCCATGAGAGTTCCTCTGTGGAGTTGGGAGAACCTTTCAGAAGGTTCTCCCATCTCTGCAGCACTGCACCAATCAGGCCTTTATGATAGAGCGGCCAGACGGAAGCCACTCCTCAGTAAAAGGCACATGACAAACAACTTAGAGTTTTCCAAAAAGGCACCTAAAGGACTCTCAGGCCATGAGAAACAAGATTCTCTGCTCTGATGAAACCAAGATTGAACTCTTTGGCCTGAATGCCAAGCGTCACGTCTGGTGGAAACCTGGCACCATCCCTACGGTGAAGCATGGTGGTGGCAGCATCCCTACGGTGAAGCATGGTGGTGGCACCATCCCTGCGGTGAAGCATGGCGGCAGTATCCCTACGGTGAAGCATGGTGGCAGCATCCCTACGGTGAAGCATGGTGGCAGCATCATGTTGTGGGGATGTTTTTCCAAAGGGAAGGACTGGGAGACTAGTCAGGATTGAAGCAAAGATGAACAGAGTACACAGCCAAGACAACGCAAGCAAGTCTCTGAATGTCCTTGAGTGGCCCAGCCAGAGCCCGGACCTGAACCCGATCGAACATCTCTGGAGACCTGAAAATAGCTGTGCAGCGACGCTCCCCATCCAACCTGACAGAGCTTGAGAGGATCTGCAGAGAAGAATGGGAGAAACTCCCCAAATACAGGTGTGCCAAGCTTGTTGTGTCATACCCAAGAAGACATGAGGCTGTAATCAAAGGTGCTTCAACAAAGTACTGAGTAAAGGGTCTGAATAGTTACGTAAAAATGATGGGGTATTGTGTGTAGATTGAGGGGAAAAAAATAATTAAATCAATTTTAGAATAAGGGTGTAACGTAACAAATATTTGGGAAATGTCAAAGGGTCTGAATACTTTGAATGCACTACATCCACTATCACAACGCAGCCGTATCCACTGTGACAACGCAGCCGTATCCACTGTCACAACGCAGCCGTATCCACTGTCACAACGCAGCCGTATCCACTGTGACAACGCAGCCGTATCCACTGTCACAACGCAGCCGTATCCACTATGACAACGCAGCCGTATCCACTGTCACAACGCAGCCGTATCCACTACGACAACGCAGCCGTATCCACTGTCACAACGCAGCCGTATCCACTGTCACAACGCAGCCGTATCCACTACGACAACGCAGCCGTATCCACTGTCACAACGCAGCCGTATCCACTGCGACAACGCAGCCGTATCCACTACGACAACGCAGCCGTATCCACTGTCACAACGCAGCCGTATCCACTACGACAACGCAGCCGTATCCACTGTCACAACGCAGCCGTATCCACTACGACAACGCAGCCGTATCCACTGTCACAACGCAGCCGTATCCACTACGACAACACAGCCGTATCCACTATCACAACGTAGCCGTATCCACTGTCACAACGCAGCCGTATCCACTGTCACAACGCAGCCGTATCCACTGTCACAACGCAGCCGTATCCACTACGACAACGCAGCCGTATCCACTGTCACAACGCAGCCGTATCCACTGTCACAACGCAGCCGTATCCACTGCGACAACGCAGCCGTATCCACTGCGACAACGCAGCCGTATCCACTACGACAACGCAGCCGTATCCACTGTCACAACGCAGCCGTATCCACTACGACAACGCAGCCGTATCCACTATCACAACGCAGCCGTATCCACTGTCACAACGCAGCCGTATCCACTACGACAACGCAGCCGTATCCACTACGACAACGCAGCCGTATCCACTATCACAACGCAGCCGTATCCACTGTCACAACGCAGCCGTATCCACTGCGACAACGCAGCCGTATCCACTGTCACAACGCAGCCGTATCCACTGTCACAACGCAGCCGTATCCACTATCACAACGCAGCCGTATCCACTGTCACAACGCAGCCGTATCCACTGTCACAACGCAGCCGTATCCACTACGACAACGCAGCCGTATCCACTGTCACAACGCAGCCGTATCCACTGTCACAACGCAGCCGTATCCACTGCGACAACGCAGCCGTATCCACTACGACAACGCAGCCGTATCCACTGTCACAACGCAGCCGTATCCACTACGACAACGCAGCCGTATCCACTGTCACAACGCAGCCGTATCCACTGTCACAACGCAGCCGTATCCACTGTCACAACGCAGCCGTATCCACTACGACAACGCAGCCGTATCCACTGTCACAACGCAGCCGTATCCACTACGACAACGCAGCCGTATCCACTACGACAACGCAGCCGTATCCACTACGACAACGCAGCCGTATCCACTGTCACAACGCAGCCGTATCCACTACGACAACGCAGCCGTATCCACTGTCACAACGCAGCCGTATCCACTACGACAACGCAGCCGTATCCACTACGACAACGCAGCCGTATCCACTGTCACAACGCAGCCGTATCCACTACGACAACGCAGCCGTATCCACTACGACAACGCAGCCGTATCCACTGTCACAACGCAGCCGTATCCACTACGACAACGCAGCCGTATCCACTACGACAACGCAGCCGTATCCACTACGACAACGCAGCCGTATCCACTGTCACAACGCAGCCGTATCCACTACGACAACGCAGCCGTATCCACTGTCACAACGCAGCCGTATCCACTGTCACAACGCAGCCGTATCCACTATGACAACGCAGCCGTATCCACTATGACAACGCAGCCGTATCCACTATGACAACGCAGCCGTATCCACTATGACAACGCAGCCGTATCCACTATGACAACGCAGCCGTATCCACTATGACAACGCAGCCGTATCCACTATGACAACGCAGCCGTATCCACTATCACAACGCAGCCGTATCCACTACGACAACGCAGCCGTATCCACTTGAAGATCCTTCTTCTTTGGCACCAAAAATCGACGTTGTCGTTAAAACTAGCATCGCTCGTGTTTCTCCGACGCTCATTCTGCCTACGATGGAGCTACGGCGAGGAGGGGCCCTTTCTCTCCTCACCGGCATCTAACGGCACGCTGTTATCCGAATTCAAATCGTGCCGCCCTAGAAGGAGTTCATTTTCAAGTTTAGAAGAAGAAGTGACTGCTAAAACGCTAACTCCTTTTCGTATATAAACTGGTAGCATAGCACAGCTAGCATGAATAAACATTGGGTGGTGGTAGCCAGTCGTTTTTTTTTAACTGCAATGCGGTTAATTGGTGACGATGACATCCATACAAGCGTTATATATATTCTGCTTTCTACCTCAGCATAGAGACAATAACCTAGATGAGGAGATTCATAATCTTTCCAACATGTGTTTCATTCCCATCGTTTTGGTCGCGTTCCATTGGACCTCACTACCACATCTATATGGATAAAAAGTTGTATTTTTCGCCAAACTGATTCTATATGGACGCAGTTTATCACAGTGCCATCCGTTTTGTCACCAAAGCCCCATATACTACCCACCACTGCGACCTGTATGCTCTCGTTGGCTGGCCCTCGCTTCATATTCGTTGCCAAACCCACTGGCTCCAGGTCATCTACAAGTCTCTGCTAGGTAAAGCTCCGCCTTATCTCATCTCACTGGTCACCATAACAACACACACCCGTAGCACGTGCTCCAGCAGGTATGTCTCACTGGTCACCCCCACACCAGTTCTATATGGCTACAAGACAGTGTCCCCCCCCACACCAGTTCTATATGGCTACAAGACAGTGTGTCCCCCCACACCAGTTCTATATGGCTACAAGACAGTGTGTCCCCCCCACCAGTTATATATGGCTACAAGACAGTGTCCCCCCCACACCAGTTCTATATGGCTACAAGACAGTGTCCCCCCCCCACACCAGTTCTATATGGCTACAAGACAGTGTGTCCCCCCCCACACCAGTTCTATATGGCTACAAGACAGTGTGTCCCCCCACACCAGTTCTATATGGCTACAAGACAGTGTCCCCCCCACACCAGTTCTATGGCTACAAGACAGTGTCCCCCCACACCAGTTCTATATGGCTACAAGACAGTGCCCCCCCACCAGTTCTATATGGCTACAAGACAGTGTCCCCCCCCACACCAGTTCTATATGGCTACAAGACAGTGTCCCCCCCCACACCAGTTCTATATGGCTACAAGACAGTGTCCCGTCCCCCCACACACCAGTTCTATATGGCTACAAGACAGTGTCCCCCCACACCAGTTCTATATAGTTACAAGACAGTGTTCACCCCCACACCAGTTCTATATAGTTACAAGACAGTGTCCCCCCCACACCAGTTCTATATGGCTACAAGACAGTGTCCCCCCCCACACCAGTTCTATATAGTTACAAGACAGTGTGTCCCCCCACACCAGTTCTATATAGTTACAAGACAGTGTCCCCCCCACACCAGTTCTATATAGTTACAAGACAGTGCCCCCCCCACACCAGTTCTATATGGCTACAAGACAGTGTCCCCCCACACCAGTTCTATATAGTTACAAGACAGTGTTCACCCCCACACCAGTTCTATATAGTTACAAGACAGTGTTCACCCCCACACCAGTTCTATATAGTTACAAGACAGTGTCCCCCCTCCCCCACACCAGTTCTATATGGCTACAAGACAGTGTCCCCCCACCTAACACCAGTTCTATATAGTTACAAGACAGTGCCCCCCCCCCACACCAGTTCTATATAGTTACAAGACAGTGTCCCCCCCCCACACCAGTTCTACATAGTTACAAGACAGTGTCCCCCCCACACCAGTTCTATAGTTACAAGACAGTGTTCCTCACCACACCAGTTCTTCGCCATCTTGTACATGTTGGCAGCCCTGGCGTACATATCACAGGCCTCCTCCATCTTGGATGAGCCTCTGCATCAACAGAAGAAGAGTTAGCAGTGAGCCAGAGGCACTAAACAGGTGGCACCAGGACTGGTAACACAGTGTAGGAACAGCCATGCGGTATAGGCTTCGTTTAAAACATTGTCAAGTATAAATCACTGAGTGTATTGGTAAAAGAACTACTGTCAGAATAGCAGTTCAAATGTGTGCATGAGATGGCAACAACAACGATCATTAATTAGAGCTATTAACTAACCAACCCAAGGCAGTCAGTCGTATGATTGAGAAACATTATGAGTAAGAAATCATTGTTGATTGTTTACAATAAAGTGTGCAGACAAAAAAAATGGTCTTTGTGGGGTATTGTGATGTCATTGTGGGGTATTGTGATGTCATTGTGGGGTATTGTGATGTCATTGTGTGTAGATTGCTGAGGATTTATTTTATTGAATCCATTTTAGAATGTTGTAACGTAATGGAATGTGGAACAGAATGTAACATGTAATGGAATGGGGAACAGAATGTAACATGTAATGGAATGTGGAACAGAATGTAACATGTAATGGAATGGGGAACAGAATGTAACATGTAACGTAATGGAATGGGGAACAGAATGTAACATGTAATGGAATGGGGAACAGAATGTAACATGTAATGGAATGGGGAACAGAATGTAACATGTAATGGAATGGGGAACAGAATGTAACATGTAATGGAATGTGGAACAGAATGTAACATGTAATGGAATGTGGAACAGAATGTAACATGTAATGGAATGTGGAACAGAATGTAACATGTAATGGAATGGGGAACAGAATGTAACATGTAATGGAATGGGGAACAGAATGTAACATGTAATGGAATGGGGAACAGAATGTAACATGTAATGGAATGGGGAACAGAATGTAACATGTAATGGAATGGGGAACAGAATGTAACATGTAATGGAATGGGGAACAGAATGTAACATGTAATGGAATGGGGAACAGAATGTAACATGTAATGGAATGGGGAACAGAATGTAACATGTAATGGAATGGGGAACAGAATGTAACATGTAATGGAATGGGGAACAGAATGTAACATGTAATGGAATGGGGAACAGAATGTAACATGTAATGGAATGGGGAACAGAATGTAACATGTAATGGAATGGGGAACAGAATGTAACATGTAATGGAATGGGGAACAGAATGTAACATGTAATGGAATGGGGAACAGAATGTAACATGTAATGGAATGGGGAACAGAATGTAACATGTAATGGAATGGGGAACAGAATGTAACATGTAATGGAATGGGGAACAGAATGTAACATGTAATGGAATGGGGAACAGAATGTAACATGTAATGGAATGGGGAACAGAATGTAACATGTAATGGAATGGGGAACAGAATGTAACATGTAATGGAATGGGGAACAGAATGTAACATGTAATGGAATGGGGAACAGAATGTAACATGTAATGGAATGGGAACAGAATGTAACATGTAATGGAATGGGGAACAGAATGTAACATGTAATGGAATGGGGAACAGAATGTAACATGTAATGGAATGGGGAACAGAATGTAACATGTAATGGAATGGGGAACAGAATGTAACATGTAATGGAATGGGGAACAGAATGTAACATGTAATGGAATGGGGAACAGAATGTAACATGTAATGGAATGGGGAACAGAATGTAACATGTAATGGAATGGGGAACAGAATGTAACATGTAATGGAATGGGGAACAGAATGTAACATGTAATGGAATGGGGAACAGAATGTAACATGTAATGGAATGGGGAACAGAATGTAACATGTAATGGAATGGGGAACAGAATGTAACATGTAATGGAATGGGGAACAGAATGTAACATGTAATGGAATGGGGAACAGAATGTAACATGTAATGGAATGGGGAACAGAATGTAACATGTAATGGAATGGGGGAACAGAATGTAACATGTAATGGAATGGGGAACAGAATGTAACATGTAATGGAATGGGGAACAGAATGTAACATGTAATGGAATGGGGAACAGAATGTAACATGTAATGGAATGGGGAACAGAATGTAACATGTAATGGAATGGGGAACAGAATGTAACATGTAATGGAATGTAACATGTAATGGAATGGGGAACAGAATGTAACAGCCAGACCCTAACATAAGACGTCATCATTTTCAAAGCAGCTGATGGTGGACAGGCTGCGAAGTCATTTCGCAATAGCAGCATATTATGCTGGCTGCATAGTCGCAGAATATTTTATTATTTTTCTAAATAAGTGTCCACCTGCAGAGACTTCCTAACTTTGGGAATATCACATATTTTTTTACATTCTAGCACCAAAGGGGATAATTTAATACATTTTATTTTGAATATTGTATTATTCATATCAGCATTTCTTTGAAAGTTTACACAAATAGGGGGAGGCAGGGTAGCCTAGTGGTTAGAGTGTAGAGGAGGCAGGGTAGCCTAGTGGTTAACATGTAATGGAAGCCTATGGTTAGAGGTAGAGGCGCAGGGTAGCCTAGTGGTTAATGAGTGTAGAGGAGGTAGCAGTGGTTAGCCTGGGTTAGATGTAGAGGTGGCAGGGTAGCCTAGTGGTTAGAGTGTAGAGGTGGCAGGTAGCCTAGTGGTTAGAGTGTAGAGGGAAGGTTAGAGGTAGCCTAGTGGTTAGTTAGAGTGTAGAGTGTAGCAGGAAGCCTAGTGGTGTAGAGGAGGCAGGGTGCCTAGAGGCGGCAGGTAGCCTAGTGGTTAGAGTGTAGAGGCAGCAGGGTAGCCTAGCCTAGTGGTTAGAGTGTAGAGGTGGCAGGGTAGCCTAGTGGTTAGAGTGTAGGGCGGCAGGGTAGCCTAGTGGTTAGAGTGTTGTGAGGACAGGGTAGCCTAGTGGTTAGAGTGTAGGAGGCATAGCCTAGTGGGAGTAGCCTAGTGGTTAGAGTGTAGAGGCAGCAGGGTAGCCTAGTGGTTAGAGTGTAGAGGCGGCAGGTAGCCTAGTGGTTAGAGTGTAGAGGCGGCAGGGTAGCCTAGTGGTTAGAGTGTAGAGGCGGCAGGGTAGCCAGCCTAGTGGTTAGAGTGTAGAGGCGGCAGGGTAGCCTAGTGGTTAGAGTGTAGAGGCGGCAGGGTAGCCTAGTGGTTAGAGTGTAGAGGGGCAGGGTAACCTATAGCCTAGTGGTTTTCAAACCCTGTGACAAGGTACAAATCTGTCGTTCTGCCCCTGAACAGACAGTTAACCCACTGTTCCTAGGCCGTCATAAGCCTAGCTAAACAAAGGTTAAATAAATAAAATACTGGTATGCTGAAAGCTAATTGTGTAGGACAGGCTATATTGAAAATAAATATACTATAACAAAAATAAAAAGTTAATTAAATTACTCAATAGCGTTTGCAAACTTAAATGTCTCTTGTGCTGGGCAACGGGTTTAATACAGAGGATTCCTTACTCCACCCACAATGCAATGCAGGGTACATGGGATACTTATTGGCTTGTAGAGAGAACTTTCATACCCGTCTCAGCTGAAGTGGGGTGGGGAATAGTCATTTGGGTCTCTACTAACCAAGTATGGATCATTTTGGAGAGGGACTGTGTCGCACACAGCCTGCCTGCTGCTGCCCTGCAGCCCCCTGCAGCCCCCCATGTGATAGCCATCGTGGGAGAGCCATCATATTGGCTTGTAGAGCGAGAACATTTAGTTCCAGGCATAACCTCTTTGCTGTCACAAAACAGACACTAATTCCTGACTCTCAAAAAACTCAAACAAAACCACAGGGGACATTAACACACTATTCCTTAAGGATGTGATTTCAAAAAATCATTCATATGTTATAATCTTCTTTAGTAAAGTGGAGATGGAAGTTTTGGTTGTCTTCGGAATGAGACGTTTAGCTCAGATGAGTCGGTTATTTGTCAGAGCACATATTACTTTGATCTTTCTGAACATAGTACTGTTCCACAGTTTCTCCTGGCATACCAGTTGACTTGACACATTTTTGGGCACATGTCAAGGTTGCCTTGTGAACAGGTATGGGTTAATCTAGGTGAACAGGTATAAGGTTAATCTAGGTGAATAGGTATGGGTTAATCTAGGTGAACAGGTATGGTATGTTAATCTAGGTGAACAGGTGTGGGTTAATCTAGGTGAACAGGTATGGGATCATCATCAGGTAGGTTAATCTAGGTGAACAGGTATGGGTTAATCTAGGTGAACAGGTATGGGTTAATCTAGGTGAATAGGTATGGGTTAATCTAGGTGAACAGGTATGGGTTAATGGGTGAACAGGTATGGGATCATCATCATCTAGGTGAACAGGTATGGGTTAATCTAGGTGAACAGGTATGGGTTAGGTTAATCTAGGTGAACAGGTATGGGTTAATCTAGGTGAACAGGTATGGGTTAATCTAGGTGAACAGGTATGGGTTAATCTAGTGGGTGAACAGGTATCATCATTAGGTTAATCTAGGTGAACAGAGGTGAACAGGTAGGTGAACAGGTATGGGTTAATCTGAACAGGTGGTATGGGTTAATCTAGGTGAACAGGTATGGGTTAATCTAGGTGAACAGGTATGGGTTAATCTAGGTGAACAGGTATGGGATTCAGATTAGGTTAATCTAGGTGAATAGGTATGGGTTAATCTAGGTGAATAGGTATGGGTTAATCTAGGTGAACAGGTATGGGTTAATCTAGGTGAACAGGTATGGGTTAATTAGGTTAATCTAGGTGAACAGGTATGGGTTAATCTAGGTGAACAGGTACAGGTGGGTTAATCTAGGTGAACAGGTATGGGTTAATCTAGGTGAACAGGTATGGGATCATCATCATTAGGTTAATCTAGGTGAACAGGTATGGGTTAATCTAGGTGAACAGGTAGGGTTAATCTAGGTGAACAGGTATGGGTTAATCTAGGTGAACAGGTATGGGATCATCATCATTAGGTTAATCTAGGTGAACAGGTATGGGTTAATCTAGGTGAACAGGTATGGGTTAATCTAGGTGAACAGGTATGGGTTAATCTAGGTGAACAGGTATGGGTTAATCCAGGTGAACAGGTATGGGATCATCATCATTAGGTTAATCTAGGTGAACAGGTATGGGTTAATCTAGGTGAACAGGTATGGGTTAATGAACAGGTATGGGAACAGGTATGGGTTAATCTAGGTTAATCTAGAACAGGTATGGGATCATCATCATTAGGTTAATCTAGGTGAATAGGTATGGGTTAATCTAGGTGAACAGGTATGGGTTAATCTAGGTGAACAGGTATGGGTTAATCCGTGAACAGGTCATCATCATTAGGTTAATCTAGGTGAACAGGTATGGGTTAATCTAGGTGAACAGGTATGGGTTAATCTAGGTGAACAGGTATGGGTTAATCTAGGTGAATAGGTATGGGATCATCATCATTAGGTTAATCTAGGTGAACAGGTATGGGTTAATCTATGAACAGGTATGGGTTAATCTAGGTGAACAGGTATGGGATCATCATCATTAGGTTAATCTAGGTGAACAGGTATGGGTTAATCTAGGTGAATAGGTATGGGTTAATCTAGGTGAACAGGTATGGGTTAATCTAGGTGAACAGGTATGGGATCTCATCATTAGGTTAATCTAGGTGAACAGGTATGGGTTAATCCAGGTGAATCTAGGTAACAGGTGGGATCATCATCATTAGGTTAATCTAGGTGAACAGGTATGGGTTAATCTAGGTGAACAGGTATGGGTTAATCTAGGTGAACAGGTATGGGTTAATCTAGGTGAACAGGTATGGGATCATCATCATTAGGTTAATCTAGGTGAATAGGTATGGGTTAATCTAGGTGAACAGGTATGGGTTAATCTAGGTGAACAGGTATGGGTTAATCTAGGTGAACAGGTATGGGTTATCATGGTCAGGTATGGTTAATCTAGGTGAACAGGTATGGGATCATCATCATTAGGTTAATCTAGGTGAACAGGTATGGGTTAATCTAGGTGAACAGGTATGGGTTAATCTAGGTGAACAGGTTAATCTAGGTGAACAGGTATGGGTTAATCTAGGTGAACAGGTATGGGTTAATCTAGGTGAATAGGTATGGGTTAATCTAGGTGAACAGGTATGGGATCATCATCATTAGGTTAATCTAGGTGAATAGGTATGGGTTAATCTAGGTGAATAGGTATGGGTTAATCTAGGTGAACAGGTATGGGTTAATCTAGGTGAACAGGTATGGGTTAATCTAGGTGAATAGGTATGGGTTAATCTAGGTGAACAGGTATGGGTTAATCTAGGTGAACAGGTATGGGTTAATCTAGGTGAACAGGTATGGGTTAATCTAGGTGAACAGGTATGGGTTAATCTAGGTGAACAGGTATGGGTTAATCTAGGTGAACAGGTATGGGTTAATCTAGGTGAACAGGTATGGGTTAATCTAGGTGAACAGGTATGGGTTAATCTAGGTGAACAGGTATGGGTTAATCCAGGTGAACAGGTGTGGGTTAATCTAGGTGAACAGGTATGGGATCATCATCATTAGGTTAATCTAGGTGAACAGGTATGGGTTAATCTAGGTGAACAGGTATGGGTTAATCTAGGTGAACAGGTATGGGTTAATCTAGGTGAACAGGTATGGGTTAATCCAGGTGAACAGGTATGGGATCATCATCATTAGGTTAATCTAGGTGAACAGGTATGGGTTAATCTAGGTGAACAGGTATGGGTTAATCTAGGTGAACAGGTATGGGATCATCACCATTAGGTTAATCTGGTGAATAGGTTGGGTTAATCTAGGTGAATAGGTATGGGTTAATCTAGGTGAACAGGTATGGGTTAATCTAGGTGAACAGGTATGGGATCATCATCATTAGGTTAATCTAGGTGAATAGGTATGGGTTAATCTAGGTGAATAGGTATGGGTTAATCTAGGTGAACAGGTATGGGTTAATCTAGGTGAACAGGTATGAACAGGTTAATCTAGGTGAACAGGTATGGGTTAATCTAGGTGAACAGGTATGGGTATGGGTTAATTAGGTTAATCTAGGTGAACAGGTATGGGTTAATCTAGGTGAACAGGTATGGGTTAATCTGAACAGGTATGGGAATCAGGTTAATCTAGGGAACAGGTATGGGTTAATCTAGGTGAACAGGTATGGGTTAATCTAGGTGAACAGGTATGGGATCATCATCATTAGGTTAATCTAGGTGAACAGGTATGGGTTAATCTAGGTGAACAGGTATGGGTTAATCTAGGTGAACAGGTATGGGTTAATCCAGGTGAATAGGTATGGGATCATCATCATTAGGTTAATCTAGGTGAATAGGTATGGGTTAATCTAGGTGAACAGGTATGGGTTAATCTAGGTGAACAGGTATGGGATCATCATCATTAGGTTAATCTAGGTGAACAGGTATGGGTTAATCTAGGTGAACAGGTATGGGTTAATCTAGGTGAACAGGTATGGGTTAATCTAGGTGAACAGGTATGGGTTAATCTAGGTGAATAGGTATGGGATCATCATCATTAGGTTAATCTAGGTGAATAGGTATGGGTTAATCTAGGTGAACAGGTATGGGTTAATTAGGTGAACAGGTATGGGATCATCATCATTAGGTTAATCTAGTGAACAGGTATGGGTTAATCTAGGTGAATAGGTATGGGTTAATCTAGGTGAACAGGTATGGGTTAATCTAGGTGAACAGGTATGGGATCATCATCATTAGGTTAATCTAGGTGAACAGGTATGGGTTAATCTAGGTGAACAGGTCATCATCATTAGGTTAATCTAGGTGAACAGGTATGGGTTAATCTAGGTGAACAGGTATGGGTTAATCTAGGTGAACAGGTATGGGTTAATCTAGGTGAACAGGTATGGGTTAATCTAGGTGAATAGGTATGGGTTAATCTAGGTGAACAGGTATGGTTAATCTAGGTGAACAGGTATGGGTTAATCTAGGTGAACAGGTATGAATCTAGGTGAACAGGTATGGGTTAATCTAGGTGAACAGGTATGGGTTAATCTAGGTGAACAGGTATGGGATCATCATCATTAGGTTAATCTAGGTGAACAGGTATGGGTTAATCTAGGTGAACAGGTATGGGTTAATCTAGGTGAACAGGTATGGGTTAATCTAGGTGAACAGGTATGGGTTAATCCAGGTGAACAGGTATGGGATCATCATCATTAGGTTAATCTAGGTGAACAGGTATGGGTTAATCTAGGTGAACAGGTATGGGTTAATCTAGGTGAACAGGTATGGGATCATCACCATTAGGTTAATCTAGGTGAATAGGTATGGGTTAATCTAGGTGAACAGGTATGGGTTAATCTAGGTGAACAGGTATGGGTTAATCTAGGTGAACAGGTATGGGATCATCATCATTAGGTTAATCTAGGTGAATAGGTATGGGTTAATCTAGGTGAATAGGTATGGGTTATCATCATCATTAGGTTAATCCAGGTGAACAGGTATGGGTTAATCTAGGTGAACAAGTAATCTAGGTGAACAGGTATGGGATCATCATCATTAGGTTAATCTAGGTGAACAGGTATGGGTTAATCTAGGTGAACAGGTATGGGTTAATCTAGGTGAACAGGTATGGGTTAATCTAGGTGAACAGGTATGGGTTAATCTAGGTGAACAGGTATGGGTTAATCTAGGTGAACAGGTATGGGATCATCATCATTAGGTTAATCTAGGTGAACAGGTATGGGTTAATCTAGGTGAACAGGTATGGGTTAATCTAGGTGAACAGGTATGGGATCATCATCATTAGGTTAATCTAGGTGAACAGGTATGGGTTAATCTAGGTGAACAGGTATGGGTTAATCTAGGTGAACAGGTATGGGAATCATCATCATCATAGGTTAATCTAGGTGAATAGGTATGGGTTAATCTAGGTGAACAGGTATGGGTTAATCTAGGTGAACAGGTATGGGATCATCATCATTTGGTTAATCTAGGTGAACAGGTATGGGTTAATCTAGGTGAACAGGTATGGGTTAATCTAGGTGAACAGGTATGGGTTAATCTAGGTGAACAGGTATGGGTTAATCTAGGTGAATAGGTATGGGATCATCATCATTAGGTTAATCTAGGTGAATAGGTATGGGTTAAATCTAGGTGAACAGGTATGGGATCATCATCATTAGGTTAATCTAGGTGAACAGGTATGGGTTAATCTAGGTGAATAGGTATGGGTTAATCTAGGTGAACAGGTATGGGTTAATCTAGGTGAACAGGTATGGGATCATCATCATTAGGTTAATCTAGGTGAACAGGTATGGGTTAATCCAGGTGAATAGGTATGGGATCATCATCATTAGGTTAATCTAGGTGAACAGGTATGGGTTAATCTAGGTGAACAGGTATGGGTTAATCTAGGTGAACAGGTATGGGTTAATCTAGGTGAACAGGTATGGGATCATCATCATTAGGTTAATCTAGGTGAATAGGTATGGGTTAATCTAGGTGAACAGGTATGGGTTAATCTAGGTGAACAGGTATGGGTTAATCTAGGTGAACAGGTATGGGTTAATCTAGGTGAACAGGTATGGGTTAATCTAGGTGAACAGGTATGGGTTAATCTAGGTGAACAGGTATGGGTTAATCTAGGTGAACAGGTATGGGTTAATCTAGGTGAACAGGTATGGGTTAATCTAGGTGAACAGGTATGGGATCATCATCATTAGGTTAATCTAGGTGAACAGGTATGGGTTAATCTAGGTGAACAGGTATGGGTTAATCCAGGTGAATAGGTATGGGATCATCATCATTAGGTTAATCTAGGTTAAGGTCTAGGTGAACAGGTATGGGTTAATCTAGGTGAACAGGTATGGGATCATCATCATTAGGTTAATCTAGGTGAATAGGTATGGGTTAATCTAGGTGAACAGGTATGGGTTAATCTAGGTGAACAGGTATGGGTTAATCTAGGTGAACAGGTATGGGTTAATCTAGGGTATGGGTTAATCTAGGTGAACAGGTATGGGTTAATCTAGGTGAACAGGTATGGGTTAATCTAGGTGAACAGGTATGGGATCATCATCATTAGGTTAATCTAGGTCAACAGGTATGGGTTAATCTAGGTGAACAGGTATGGGTTCATCTAGGTGAACAGGTATGGGATCATCATCATTAGGTTAATCTAGGTGAACAGGTATGGGTTAATCCAGGTGAACAGGTATGGGTTAATCTAGGTGAACAGGTAGGTATGGGATCATCAATTAGGTTAATCTAGGTGAACAGGTATGGGTTAATCTAGGTGAACAGAAATCTAGGTGAACAGGTATGGGTTAATCTAGGTGAACAGGTATGGGATCATCATCATTAGGTTAATCTAGGTTAAATCTAGGTGAACAGGTATGGGTTCATCTAGGTGAACAGGTATGGGATCATCATCATTAGGTTAATCTAGGTGAATAGGTATGGGTTAATCTAGGTGAACAGGTATGGGTTAATCTAGGTGAATAGGTATGGGTTAATCTAGGTGAATAGGTATGGGTTAATCTAGGTGAACAGGTATGGGATCATCATCATTAGGTTAATCTAGGTATGTGAATAGGTATGGGTTAATCTAGGTGAACAGGTATGGGTTAATCTAGGTGAACAGGTATGGGTTAATCTAGGTGAACAGGTATGGGTTAATCTAGGTGAACAGGTATGGGTTAATCTAGGTGAACAGGTATGGGTTAATCTAGGTGAACAGGTATGGGTTAATCTAGGGTTAATCTAGAACAGGTATGGGTTAATCTAGGTGAACAGGTATGGGTTATCATCATCATTAGGTTAATCTAGGTGAATAGGTATGGGTTAATCCAGGTGAACAGGTTAATCTAGGTGAACAGGTATGGGTTAATCTAGGTGAACAGGTATGGGATCATCATCATTAGGTTAATCTAGGTGAACAGGTATGGGTTAATCTAGGTGAACAGGTATGGGTTAATCTAGGTGAACAGGTATGGGTTAATCTAGGTGAACAGGTATGGGATCATCATCATTAGGTTAGGTGAACAGGTATGGGTTATCTATCAGGTATGGGATCATCATCATTAGGTTAATCTAGGTGAATAGGTATGGGTTAATCTAGGTGAACAGGTATGGGTTAATCTAGGTGGTAAATCAGGTGAATAGGTATGGGTTAATCTAGGTGAACAGGTGGGAATCAGGTTAATCTAGGTGAATTAATCTAGGTGAGGTGAACAGGTATGGGTTAATCTAGGTGAATAGGTTAATGGTGAACAGTTAATCTAGGTGAACTAGGTATGGGTTAATCTAGGTGAACAGGTATGGGATCATATCATCTAGGTGAACAGGTATGGGTTAATGAACAGGTAGGTTAATCCAGTGAATAGGTATGGGTTAATCTAGGTTAATCTAGGTGAACAGGTATGGGTTAATCTAGGTGAACAGGTATGGGATTCAATCTAGGTGAACAGGTATGGGTTAATCTAGGTGAACAGGTATGAATCAGGTGAATAGGTATGGGTTAATCTAGGTGAACAGGTATGGGAACATATCTAGGTGAATAGGTATGGGTTAATCTAGGTGAATCTAGGTATGGGTTAATCTAGGTGAACAGGTATGGGATCATCATCATTAGGTTAATCTAGGTGAATAGGTATGGGTTAATCTAGGTGAACAGGTATGGGTTAATCTAGGTGAACAGGTATGGGTTAATCTAGGTGAACAGGTATGGGTTAATCTAGGTGAACAGGTATGGGATCATCATCATTAGGTTAATCCAGGTGAACAGGTATGGGTTAATCTAGGTGAACAGGTATGGGTTAATCTAGGTGAACAGGTATGTGTTAATCTAGGTGAACAGGTATGGGTTAATCCAGGTGAATAGGTATGGGTTAATCTAGGTGAACAGGTATGGGTTAATCTAGGTGAATAGGTATGGGTTAATCTAGGTGAACAGGTATGGGTTAATCTAGGTGAACAGGTATGGGTTAATCCAGGTGAACAGGTATGGGTTAATCTAGGTGAACAGGTATGGGTTAATCCAGGTGAATAGGTATGCCAGTCCATCCTTGTGTCTTTGTTGACATCTCTCTACGAGCCAATTTGAGGGTTTTCCCATGTAGTGTATCTGTAGTAGAGAACAAAATGCTACTGGGTGACAGTCCCCCTCTAAAACTAACCCGATTTGGTTAGTAGAGAGCCTGCTGATTATTTCCTACCCACTTCAGCTGAGACAGGCAGAAACGTTCTCTACAATCCAATATTCTCAACACACCAGTATCACTGTCTTTTTTATTGGCCTTAAAAAGAAATGTAGGCATCTTTCCTATTTCTTTTCATAAAATACTTACTAGATTTTTTTTTTTTTTGCACTATAAAAAGTAGATATTGATTAAAATCCCAATATCTTTTTGAACGAGTTATCCACAAGGCAACGTTTTTGAAAGGCAGACTTCTATTTGAAAGATGTCGTCATGACCCTACCAAAGTGACGTCATCCGTCTGTACTGCTGGCAGAAAACCAGGAGCCATAAAATAAAATATATGTTTCCTTTCACTTTACTCTCATGTGTTACCAGCCAATATAGAAATACAACTTAATCCACGTTAAAATAAAAACTTTAAAAAACCTCACCTAATTTCAACTGTTATTAGGTAACTTTTTGTTGTTGTCCAACAGGCTAAAGTTAGCTAGCTAAATTAACTTGTTGACTTGTTTGCTAGCTAAGCTACCTGCTGTTAGCTGGATGAGGAAATTGCACTAACGTTAGTAGACCAATACTATAACTTTTTTCCCATCGACAATAAACGTTAAATTGTAGTTGGTAACTAATAGCGAACAGTACCTAACTTTCTTCACTGTACTATTTGCGATTTTTAGCAAAACTACCAGAGACTGGCTAGCTGGAATGCTCACCCAAACAACGCCCCGAAAAACGACTGAGACGATTTCAGTTTCTTTTCAGCCTCAGCGATCAGAGCCGAGGCTTCCTTCTCTTTTCCAGAGTTGTCCATGTTTGTAACAACTATGTAGGTATACGTTAGAAATGTAGTAAAGCAGCAGTTGTTGTCTTGTTCTTGGTCTTCTTCTTCTTCTGTGGATTTTTTATTTTTCAATGTCAGTTGGCAACCAACTTTAAGGTGCTTTACCGCCACCAACTGGACTGGAGGGTAAACCAGAGACAGGAAAGGTCTTAACTCACCCAATATTCTTGTCTCGCTAAGGAAACGAAATACATCATTAAATACTACATCCCCTGGTGATTTCCCCAGCAGTTCACTTAATCCTGGCTGTTAAACCCCACAAATCTAATAACAATCACTCCCTTTCCCTCACATATTTCTGGCACTGAAGTAGAACGTGTTCCACTGATTCCATCTCTTCCTGACAATGAACACACCTCGCAGTGGGATGTTTCACCACCCATTTAACTGTACTATTGAGCTTTGTGTGTCCCAGTTTCAGCCTTGTGATTACACTTTCCTTCCTTCTCTCTCGGCTTGATGGCCTCTCCCGGCCCCCACCTTTTCCCGAATCTTAGAAATGTGTCTTCCTTTTGTCTCTCTGTTCCACAACTCTTTGCCGTTTTGTTTTTAACCACTGTAACCTAATGAGGATGATCCATACCTGTTAACAGCCTAGATGAACCTAATCGTCATGGCGATGGAGAACCTCGACACATTGAAATCAGCCCAAGGCCAGCCTTGATGAACCTAATGATGGCCCATACCATGGCCATGGCTGACAAGGTAAAAAAAATCTGTCATTCTACCCCTGAAGAAGGCCGTTAACCCACTGTTCCTAGGCCACCATTGAAAATAAGAACTTGCCTAAGTTAAATAAAGTTTTATCTTTATTTTTTAAATACCTGCTAACAACCTAGATGAACCTAATCGTCATGGCGATGGAGAACCTCGACACATTGAAATCAGCCCAAGGCCAGCCTTGATGTGGGCCCAAAAAAATGCATCAGGTCAATCGCTTGGCCTGACAAAAACACATATCGAAAAAACAAATCATGTTGCTATAGGTTTATATCACCGCAATCATGCATAGCCTTCCAGCAATTTTGTTAAACCCACCTTAGTTACAATTAATCCAAAGGTTGGCCTCTTGGACTTGGATTGGATTCATGGATAATAGCCCATCTCTACAAAGTTGTAATTTGTGAGAAAAGACAAGTGATTATCACTTGTCCTTTTAGCAACGTCAATGTGTAGCATTCCACTTCCAAACGTAAAAGGCTTGACGTTCTTTTAAAGCAAATGATTACAAAATGTAAAGGTATTACAAAATGTAAATGTATTACAAAATGTAAAGGTATTACAAAAGTGACATACAGTAAGTGTGCAGCATTGATCAGTAGACCAGCCGTTTGGACCAGCACTCCAGATATTCTTGAACTTTCTGTTTCTCTCGTGGAAGATCAAAAGTCACCATTGTAATGTGACACGCTGTATCTCCATCTCACTTTAATGACCTTCCAGAAGTTGGCGATGACAGGTTGACCTACCGATAGAGCTCAGGAATTCTGTCATTCGGGGATAAACAGAGAGAGAGAAAAAAAGGACACCAGTGGGGCCCGTCTTTATATTTGACTCTCTTAATTATTACGGCTGATAATCATCATCTCTATAGAATCTACAAACATTGAGGACCCAGCAGGAATTCTAGAGTTTTATGAATAATGTAAAGAGTTCCGGAATTGACGTTATTCCATTATGTAGCTATTTCCTCCAGCCTCTTGAGGGTAAAGCCTTTCCTGTTTGGACATTTCCTCCAGCCTCTTGAGGGTAAAGCCTTTCCTGTTTGGACATTTCCTCCAGCCTCTTGAAGGTAAAGCCTTTCCTGTTTGGACATTTCCTCCAGCCTCTTGAGGGTAAAGCCTTTCCTGTTTGGACATTTCCTCCAGCCTCTTGAAGGTAAAGCCTTTCCTGTTTGGACATTTCCTCCAGCCTCTTGAGGGTAAAGCCTTTCCTGTTTGGACATTTCCTCCAGCCTCTTGAGGGTAAAGCCTTTCCTGTTTGGACATTTCTGAAGAAAATATCCACTTTCAAAGAATGTCACAAAAGGATGACTTAATTAAAGCAAACCGTGTGAGTCCAAAACAACAATTGAGCAAAAGTCATTTCACCGTTGGATGCAGGGAAACAGCGATATGTGTGACATTATAAATTATTTTGTGAAGGAAATGCTACCTGCATATTTATTAGCTAATGTTCTCCTCCACATGTACAGTTGATGCTCCCCAAATTGCAGCCAGTGCAAGAAACCCATGTATTGCCAGGGTAAAAAAAAATACAAAAAATAGTTGAAACAAGTCACATTTGAGAAAGAGGCGTCAAATAATTAATTTCACTGCGAGCATCACAAGAAAACTAGATTTGTAAACAACTTTCAGTTGTCAAGCTTTAATGTAATCCTTGTTTCATATATTACTTGTGAAGGTACAGTAGACAGGCCAGCAGAGAGCTGTTTAAAGAAGAGCTTGAATTTGTTTTGAATTTTTTTATTTCACCTTTATTTAACCAGGTTGGCCAGTTGAGAACAAGTTCTCATTTACAACTGTGACCTGGCCAAGATCAAGCAAAGCAGTGCGACACAAACAACAACACTGAGTTACACGTGGAATAAACAAGCGTACAGTCAATAATACAGTAGAGAAAAAGAAAGTCTATATACAGTGTGTGCAAATTGCGTGAGGAGGTAAGGCTATAAATAGGCCATAGTAGCGAGGTAATGAAAGTTTAGCAAATGAACACTGGAGTGATAGATGTGCAGATGATGATGTGCAAGGAGAAATACTGGTGTGCAAAAGAGCAGAAAATTACATTTAATTTAAACAATATGGGGATGAGGTAGGTAGATTGGATGGGCTGTTTACAGATGGACTATGTACAGCTGCAGCGATCGGTTAGCTGCTCAGATAGCTGATGTTTAAAGTTAGTGAGGGAGATATGAGTCTCCAGCTTCAGTGATTTTTGCAGTTCGTTCCAGTCACTGGCAGCAGAGAACTGGAAGGAAATGCGATCAAAGTAAGTGTTGGCTTTGGGGATGACCAGTGAGATATACCTGCTGGAGCGCGTGCTACAGGTGGGTGTTGCCATCGTGACCAGTGAACTGAGATAAGGTGGGGCTTTACCTAGCATGGACTTATAGATGATCTGGAGCCAGTGGGTCTGGCGACGAATATGTAGCGAGGGCCAGCCGACTAGAGCATACAGGTCGCAGTGGTGGGTGGTATAAGGGGCTTTGGTGACAAAACGGATGGCACTGTGATAGACTGCATCCAGTTTGCTGAGTAGAGTATTGTAAGCTATTTTGTAAATGGCATCGCCAAAGTCGAGGATCGGTTAGATAGTCAGTTTTATGAGGGTATGTTTGGTGGCGTGAGTGAAGGAGGCTTTGTTGTGAAATAGGAAGCCAATTCTAGATTTAATTTGGAATTGGAGATGTTTAATATGAGTCTGGAAGGAGAGTTTACAGTCTAGCCAGACACATAGGTATTTGTAGTTGTCCACATATTCTAAGTCAGAACCGTCCAGAGTAGTGATGCTGGTCGGACGGGCGGGTGCGGGCAGCGAACGGTTGAAAAGCATGCATTTGGTTTTACTAGCGTTTAAGAGCAGTTGGAGGGCACGGAAGGAGTGTTGTATGGCATTGAAGCTCATATGGAGATTAGTTAACACAGTGTCCAAAGAAGGGCCAGAAGTATACAGAATGGTGTCGTCTGCGTAGAGTTGGATCAGGGAATCACCAGCAGCAAGAGCGACATCATTGATATATACAGAGAAAAGAGTCGGCCCGAGAATTGAACCCTGTGGTACCCCCATAGAGACTGCCAGAGGTCCGGACAATAGGCCCTCCGATTTGACACACTGAACTCTGTCTGAGTTCACGACTCAGGATATGACCCAGGTGCAGACATGGGAGGCGGTTAGTAGCCAGGTGTAGCGGTCAGATGATTCATTAGAAACACGGGGGCAGGCAATGGGCAGGTCGAGGGCAGGCAAGGCTTCGTAATCGGGTCAGAGTCAGGCAGGTACAGGACGGCGGGCAGGCTCGGGGTCAGGGCAGGCAAGGGTTCGTAATCGGGTCAGAGTCAGGCAGGTACAGGACGGCGGGCAGGCTCGGGGTCAAGGTCAGGGTAGGCAGAATGGTCAGAACCCGGGAGAAAAACTAGGAAACAGAACTAGAGAAACAGGAAGGCGAGAAAGAACGCTGATAAGACCTGACAAGACAAGACGAACTGGCAACAGACAAACAGAGAACACAGGTATAAATACACCGGGGATAAATGGGGAAGATGGGCGACACTTGGAGTTTTCAACGTTAACCAACTCTGTGAACGGGTTTGATAACTTGTTAAATCTTAACAATGATGTTAAGTCCATAAGCCCTGCTCTTTCAGTGATCTTATGGAGCAGGGCTTTGTAAACAAACACAATGTAATGATGGGATTGATCTGCACGACTTTAAAGACTTTTCCAGCCAACTTTTTTGGTAAAGAATGCAGTAATAAAACTGTCTCCTGTGATAAAACGAAGGGAGCTCATAAACGGCATCCAGAGGTTTAAGACTAGTATTACCATAATCAAGAACAGCTAGAAAGGTTGACTGCAACAATGTGCTTCCTGCTGACTAGAGAGAGGCAAGATTTTTTCTTTTTTTAAAGACTACTTTAAATCTTAGCTTCTTTAACAAGCTCATTCGTATGCTTCTTAAACGTTAAATCATTGTCAAGGTTACAGTCCACTTCACACTAAAATGTGTCTGACAGCAATATCCAGGAATTTCACAGGATCAAGGTCAATGTGTAATTAAATTGTTAAAATGCTTTGTATGTGATGTAACAACAAACAGCAGTATCATCAATGTAATAGGGTTAAAATGCTTTGTATGTGATGTAACAACAAACAGCAGTATCATCAATGTAATAGGGTTAAAATGCTTTGTATGTGATGTAACAACAAACAGCAGTATCTTCAATGTAATAGGGTTAAAATGCTTTGTATGTGACATAACAATAAACAACAGGATCATCAACGCAAGGAAAGAAAGACAGTGTTTTGTGTCACACGATATTTGCCAAACCCGTGACAACTCCAAGCACGAGAAAGACTTTAAACACAGGTTTTTGATTCAACAAGTGAATTATATTGAATGTATCTATGTTCCCCCTTTATTTCTTACTCAGATTTTTCTATTGTGTTATTTGACTGTATGTTTGTTTACGTGTAACTCTGTGTTGTGTTTTGTGTCGAACTGCTTTGCTTTATCTTGACCAGGTCACAGTTGTAAGTGAGAACTTTTTCTCAACTGGCCGACCTGGTTAAATAAAGGTGAAATATATATTTTTATTAAATAATAAAAATTATGAGCATGCTGTTACTGTAATTGTTTTGCTGACAGATATAGCCTAGCTACCTAGCTAACCATTGGTCATCTTATTAAATGATGCTACACAGCAAAAACCAACCGTATCTATTGCTAGATTAGAGATATGCCCTAGTTATAGAGTACGACAGTACGAGTCATAATACCCATAAAATCTAGCAGTCAAACAAGGAAATGGTTCCAATTGTTTTTCCACCATTAATTTTTCCCATAGGGGATTTTGGAAGTGCTTAAAATAATGGCTGTGTTGTGTGTAGGCTTACCCTGGCATGACGTTCTAATAACCTCGACAAGGGGACTTTTATCAATATATTTGGATGTATTTACCCCCCCAAAAAATTTAATGCTTATTAGCTGCTAATGTGGCTATCATAAAGAACTACAAATGCCATGATGTTCTGGACGAAACTGCCGAATTGAGACAAAGGTAGTAATCTCTGGATTAACTATCTAATGTTAGCTCAATTTAGTAATGAATAAATTGGCTACATTTCTTTAAATGTACAATTCTGTGAACTGTCTTTTGCACGTTTGTGTCAGCTCGAGATGAGGTGCAGGAGCTTGCTGGGATTTGTAGTTTTACATGATGTCTATTTTGGTTATAATTAGCATTTTCTAATCTGAAAGTAAATAGAGCTGAATATATTGATAAAAGTCCCCTTGTCCTCGAGAGATTTAAATGGTTATCAAAACATCAGACCAAGCATTAACACGAAACACAGCCCTTATTTTAAGCGTTTCTAAAATTCACTATGGGAAAAATTCATGGTGGAAAAATGATTGGAACCATTTCCCTGTTTTAGAACACTAGGTTTTATGGGTATTATGACACGTCCACTATGGGGCTGTATGGTTAGTCAGTGGTATTATGACACCTCCACTATGGGGCTCTATGGTTAGTCAGTGGTATTATGACACCTCCACTATGGGGCTCTATGGTTAGTCAGTGGTATTATGACACCTCCACTATGGGGCTCTATGGTTAGTCAGTGGTATTATGACACCTCCACTATGGGGCTCTATGGTTAGTCAGTGGTATTATGACACCTCCACTATGGGGCTCTATGGTTAGTCAGTGGTATTATGACACCTCCACTATGGGGCTCTATGGTTAGTCAGTGGTATTATGACACCTCCACTATGGGGCTGTATGGTTAGTCAGTGGTATTATGACACCTCCACTATGGGGCTCTATGGTTAGTCAGTGGTATTATGACACCTCCACTATGGGGCTGTATGGTTAGTCAGTGGTATTATGACACCTCCACTATGGGGCTCTATGGTTAGTCAGTGGTATTATGACACCTCCACTATGGGGCTCTATGGTTAGTCAGTGGTATTATGACACCTCCACTATGGGGCTGTATGGTTAGTCAGTGGTATTATGACACCTCCACTATGGGGCTCTATGGTTAGTCAGTGGTATTATGACACCTTCACTATGGGGCTCTATGGTTAGTCAGTGGTATTATGACACCTCCACTATGGGGCTCTATGGTTAGTCAGTGGTTGCATTTCCCTGTTTGACCACTAGGTTTTATGGGTATTATGACACCTCCACTATGGGGCTTTATGGTTAGTCAGTGGTTGCATTTCCCTGTTTGACCACTAGGTTTTATGGGTATTATGACACCTCCACTATGGGGCTGTATGGTTAGTCAGTGGTATTATGACACCTCCACTATGGGGCTCTATGGTTAGTCAGTGGTATTATGACACCTCCACTATGGGGCTCTATGGTTAGTCAGTGGTATTATGACACCTCCACTATGGGGCTCTATGGTTAGTCAGTGGTATTATGACACCTCCACTATGGGGCTCTATGGTTAGTCAGTGGTATTATGACACCTCCACTATGGGGCTCTATGGTTAGTCAGTGGTATTATGACACCTCCACTATGGGGCTCTATGGTTAGTCAGTGGTATTATGACACCTCCACTATGGGGCTCTATGGTTAGTCAGTGGTATTATGACACCTCCACTATGGGGCTCTATGGTTAGTCAGTGGTATTATGACACCTCCACTATGGGGCTCTATGGTTAGTCAGTGGTATTATGACACCTCCACTATGGGGCTGTATGGTTAGTCAGTGGTATTATGACACCTCCACTATGGGGCTCTATGGTTAGTCAGTGGTATTATGACACCTCCACTATGGGGCTCTATGGTTAGTCAGTGGTATTATGACACCTCCACTATGGGGCTCTATGGTTAGTCAGTGGTTGCACATCTAACTAGCTGGAATGAAGCAACAGTGTGAATAATAGACTAAATATAAGTCATTAACTGTTTACAGCATGTCTCCAGCTACCCAGACCTGTCTGATCAGCCTGATAGGGTGCAGTAGGTGTGTCCAGTTTACACCTGTGAAAATATGTGTGTGTGTATAGCAATGGAATGAAGGGTTTTGGGGTCCTGTCCAGAAACAACCCTGAAATCCTACCCCTAGACACCTGTGGAGATCTTAGAGAATTAGACAGGTGTATAGCAATACCACCAAAATTCCACCAAACCTTTCAGAGGATAAGGTGGAGCTCTCACCATGTCACCACCCATCAATCCCTCTCAGATCTCCACACGTGTCTAGACTCTGGACAGTAAGGGGCTAGGGGTTGTTTATGGACAGGCCATGGGTATTATAGTAGCTCAGTCAGTCACTGTCATCAGTTCCTCTCAGTGTCTAGACTCTGGACAGTAGTGGCTAGGGGTTGTTTCTGGACAGTAAGGGGCTAGGGGTTGTTTCTGGACAGGCCATGGGTATTATAGTAGCTCAGTCAGTCACTGTCATCAGTTCCTCTCAGTGTCTAGACTCTGGACAGTAAGGGGCTAGGGGTTGTTTCTGGACAGGCCATGGGTTTTATAGAAGCTTAATCTGTTATAGTAGCTGTCAAATACTTGCTTCGTCTGTCCTTGGGAGAATCTCAATTGCATTTCCTTGATTTGTTGGGTCCTCTTGTCTCCTTCTCAAAACCCATTGAATGAGAAGGTCAAAGGTTCCTCCCCTCTCACTTTCTTATCCAATGAGTCTTGGGAAGGAGGTGAGGAGAGAGGACCTGAGGAATCAAGGAAATGCAATTGAGATTCTCCCCCAGGTTTCCTCCATTCCTCACCTCCTTCTCAAAAGCCCATTGGGGGGAGAGGAGGAGGGACGGTTCCTCCCCTCAGGCTTCTGTGCACATTCGAGGAGAGGCAAGGAGTGGAGGAAACAAGGACAGAGGAAGCAAGAATGTGATGTCTAGTTTTCAGACACACACACAATGCTTGGAAGTGTTAACATATTATAACGATGTCATTATTGGTTATTAATTATTGTAATTGATTTGTTGATAGAACCCATTGTATTATATTACTGTATTATATTATTTTATATCAACGATTAAAACATATAGAAATGCTGTTGTTGATCTTTTTCATTCTTCTGAAAGGTTTAGCGTGGCTATGGATGATAGAGAAGTTGACTAAAGCGCAAGCAGACCTGGTTACTAGGCAGAAGAAAGAAACGTGCATGTTTCATGTCACATTTTTGGATGACGTGTAGATGTTTTGTTGTTGCTAGGAGTTACGGTCTCATTGTGCCTATCTAGACTCTTATTCCTGTAACTACATATGTGAACCTGCAAAAAAATCCTATTTAAAAGTTAAATATATATCAAACTATTTTGAAATGTTGACTCTGATGTCACACATTGGCCCCTTTTATTTATAGAAAAAGACACCCATAACCACAAACTCACTTCGTTAACAACTTTCTTCACAACAACTCTGGTCTGCTCAGGGAAACGCAAGGAGTATGAATGCCCTGGCTTCTGCAGAGGCCGCATCGCAGTAAACACTGTACGGCCAACGCAGATCGCCAGAACGACCATAAACCGCGTTTTTAGGGTAGGGGTAAGGTTAGGTTAAGGGTAGGGACATCCCAAGGATACCAGATAGCACTAAACATACTTTGATGCAAGCTGAATTTCTCTAAATTATGGCAAATGATGATTATCATTTTGGCAGACTATTTTTATTTTATTGATTGTTAGCTACACAATTATCCAGTTGCTGTGTATTGCTTCCAGAAGCAGATTGTGGGCAGGACCACATAATGCTATTGATATGTGATACACTTATTTCACGCTAATCCGATACTAAGTGATTTTCGTAGCAGGTAAGGAGAGCATTATCGCTAAACCCAAACCGTTTTTCCTAACCTCTGCTACGTAAATTCTCCTTAACCTGCTACGAAAAGTAACAAAAGTAGCATGAAAAGAGTGTTTCTCAAATTGATATAACTGCTGTAGCACGGAGCTGCTGATAACAGGCATGAAGGCTCTGGTCTGGATAATAGGATTTCCGACCTGTCCTTGAAAATGCTGCTGAAATCAATCGGTTTGTGCCCTCTAGTGGAGAATGTATGTAAAATAGAGGTGCAGAAGAGCTGAGGACATCATCTGTGTATGTTAAATTCATAACCGTAAATTTCTAAATGCTTGGTTAATTAACAGTGCCGATTTTAGCAAGTACATCTTGCTAAAATCGGCACAAACAAAAATTGGGGGATGCATGCCAGCAAAGTCACTACACAACACAACACTAAACAATACATGAATTGCACTATATCGGTGACAAACTGTGACCACAAACTGTTTGGGCCTACATAAAGCTATCCCAACAGCAGAGTCCCAGCAGCAGAGTCCCAACACCTTACCACTGCTACACCTGGCTATCAGTGGAGCCTTGTCTGGAAGCGAAACAGTTAATTCAGCCTCATTTACTGACATGTTAAAAAACATATATATATGGCTATATATGGCTGACGTGCTTAAATAAATTTGTTTTCTACTGACAATTGAGATGTACAAACTATGGCATAAGGGGACGACAAACGGACAAGAGGCAATCCGTCATTTCGATTAAGACACAAATGAGCGAGCTAAGATGGACATAGTCAATATAACTATTTATTCAGCACTTTTGAAATGTACAGCGACAAAATGTAAAACATGGGCCGATCTTACAGTGTTATCCCTGTACACCAAGTCAGAACTGTAAGATAAATAAAGGGGGCATATAAGCAGACAATTAAAGCTCTTACAATATTCGATGATTACATTTCTCTAAAACAGGTTATAGGCTACAGGTGAAAATAAGAGGGGAAATAGACCAAATTATTAGGGTGAGGCACATGGGCTACTATCAGCTTACTACACAACATACACTTAGTATTAATTTCTTAGCTACAGTATACATATCTCCCTGGCATATTACATCATTCATGCAACAGCATACAATACATGTTTGGATTCACCTTGTTGTGCTGTGCTCACTTGAACAGGACGGTGGAGTGGCGGTCCTTTGTGGGCAAATGTTGTCGTCATAATTTGTCATCAAAGTCTGGCATTCTCGGGATTTATTGTGCTTTTAAGACAACTGGGAACTCTGACAAAAAAACAAGGTCGAATCATGATGATGTCATTGATCTTCATGCCGTAGCTCTAGAAAGAGACCCGAGTTCCCAATTTACGATTCCGAGTTGGATGACCAATCAAAACGTATTTTACCAGTCGGAGCTCAGTTTTTTTCCAGAGTTCCCAGTTGTCTTGAACTCACTGAAGTCAGATTTCTCAGTTCCAAGTTAACAGTTGTTTTGAGCACGGCAGAAATCATGCTGGATTGACAGCATGGCCAATGTTGAATGTTTATAATTTTAAGCTTGGAAAAGAGACCCTTTAAACACAGAATTGGTACCACACACCCACTCCATTGAATAGCAGACTAGTGATTGCCTTGCAATGCTTGCAGTTAACCACTGATTACTTCCAAACCACTCATTGTTGAATTTGCGATTTCCAACTTGTTGTGTAATGTTTATGTCCAATGGCCGATGAGCACCGATACATTTTATCTATAATTTCTCTTCATATGACAAGGATTGAAAAGGATTTGCCAATAGATTGTCGACTTGATGATGACTGCTAGCTAAGATTTTGAAAGTATGATGTTGACATGATCAGTCTAATCAAAGCTACGGTAGATATAATGCGATTTGACGTCCTTTTATCTGTGGCCAATGACCTTGAGCCTTCTTGGATTTACATTTACATTTAAGTCATTTAGCATCATTTAGCAGACGCTCTTATCCAGAGCGACTTACAAATTGGATGGGCACTTCTAATGTAACTCTATGGCAGCACTCAAGGAGCTTGAATTTTTTCGAGCTCTACCCTTAGATTGTGCGGTGACGTAGTGTCCGCATGAGTGACAGAACACAGAGCCAATCACGGCGCAACTAGAGAACATTACCAACCCCTACGCTCTGTATTTTCCGCTGGCTGCCCAAACCACCACAGAAAGCACTGAGCTGGGCTGGAACACATGCATTTAGGAGCTGCCTTACTCAATCAAGCAAAAAAGAGACCATGTTTGTATGCGGCTTTATTAACTCAGTGAATTATATATATATTTTTTTGCATTATTTGCAAACTGATATGTAACACGTATTAATGCCAAAATAACATACAAAACAGGCAACCCCCTGAAGGACGGCTCACCACTGATGGTTAAACATGCATAGATGTCAAGGAAGTAGCTCGCAAAATACCTTTGCACGTAATAGTATGCTGAGTGATATGACCTTTCTCAGAGTTGGCCACAGGCCAGTGGTCGGATATTCTAAATGTCCTCTAAATGCATGCTACATTCACAAATGACACGTTTCATTCAACACCATGGGTGTATGATTTTTACGACAAGGCCAATGTGTGTAAATTTTCATAATATATGATTAGAATGTAGTGTCAAAATCAGCTACAAGAACATTCTGTAACCACACCCAAATGGACAAACGATCTCGAGTCCTCATTCAAATTCAACCAATCACTGAGTGTAAACAACAACCCAAACCACACCCCTAGGAAAAATAGCTCTTTAAAACTGCCAATCACTTTCCCTGTATGCTGGAGGGAAATGATCTAACACACTTCTTTTTGTAGTCATCATTTGAACTGATCATGCCCCCTTTTTTATAAAAAAAAAAATGTGTTGTTGATATTGGCCAATCACATAACAAGATATATTTAATCACAAATAAAATAGCTTTGTCACTAATGTAGCTCCGAGGCAGAGGTGGATAGCCTGTGTATTTACTTCAGGACACATACCTACTGGTATTTTAATTGCTATGGACAAAACATTAAAAACATCTGCTCTTTCCATGACATGGGCAGACCAGGTGAAAGCTATGATCACTTGTTAAGTCCACTTAAGTGTAGGTCAGTGTTCTCCAACTGGAGCAAAAACAACAACAACATTTATTTATTTTCATGTTTGGACATAAAACACTGTACAAACTTAAGGAAATCAACTCCCAAGTTATTTTCATTTTTACAAATCTGTTCCCTAGTATTCTCGCGCATAATAGAGACACGTGATTGTATACAAATGTAAACAAGGTTTGAAATGATTAGGTTTTAGTCGAATATTATATATGTTTGGGCTTCTTGCATTCAATTTGCAGTCTACAAATGATTTTGTATTTATGTTCGGGACCCTGACCATCCGCCGAAGAAAAAAACTCGTCCTGCAGCTGAAGATGAAGGTGGAGAAGACAGGTTAAAGAAGGACGTTTAAGCCTTGAGACGTGGATTGGTTACTACCACAATCTCAGACATGCTAATAGCATAACCGTAACCCAGTTGAATTATGATGAAAAATACAAGTGATAATGTCTCTATTAGTTTCTAACAGCGAATATACACTTAAAGCTATTACAAAACTGCACACTGTTTAAACGTTTTGTTTATTGACAGTAAAATAAAGGTTTGCAACCATATACTCATCTGTATGACAGAGAAATCATTGGAAACCTAAACTAACATTTTTAACATGCCTAAACTGGATCATTGGCTGTTTTACTATGATCGATAAACTGGCGCTCAGGGTTCATGAAAGGTTGAGGGATTTTTTTCTATTGAATGAATGCACACAAAACAATGATTTTTGAGCAGGCGAACTCAACGGTCCTCTGTTTCCTGCCTGTATCCGGGTCCTGTATGGAAGCCCGTGCGAGGCTGTCCCGGAGACCCCGCGCTGCCTGCACCTCTATCGTCTCGGGTGAGTTTGTTACAATGTAGCAATTTCTCTATTAATCTGAATAACTATATTAAAGCTGCAACATTTGCGTACTGCAAGCGGATTGCAAACCTCGCATCTGCCTTGATCTAAATGCCGTAGTCCTGTACGGCGAGACAAACCGTTTCATTTTCCAACGAATTCCCAAGCAAATACCCCCTGGTCCAAGAGTATTCCAACATTAACTCATATTTTGCTTGCAAGGAGAGCTGGCTTACGCAATTGCATTTTATTAAGGCAAACAAAATAATGCATCGGGAAAGCTAGGATGCAACGCTACCGTGCATTACAAGTGTTTCGATAGTAAACCCTCTTGTGACGTTTTTACTTGTCAAATGTCTGAATCTGTTAACACCAGAATGTTGATAGAATGTTAGCTACTTAGCAGCTAATGCTAACGAAATGAAAGCTATGCATCAAAAGGTTCAAACATAGCTAGCAGATTCAGACAAATAGACATCAAACGAACACGCGAATTGTTTTAGAGGAAACCCAGTAGTAACAGGGCAAAAACAATTATATGATCGTGTCACTACATTGGAGGTATACAACGTTAAGTGAAAGCACCTAAACTAGCCAGCCGCTCGCAGTGTCCCTCCCATTCATATGCTGCGCACCGCTCTTCCTCTCTGCCCTGCTGGCTGTGCAATGGCTACGACCGCTTTAGCTACCAACCAACATTATGGAGAGCGGCAAATGGAGATTTGTCCTCTATATATATATATATATATATATCTAAGTGGGTTTTTTTTTCTCTCGGCGCAAGTCCGCTGCTGCTCGTCTCCGCCTCTCTGATCTCAGAATCGACTAGTTTATGTCGAGACGATACGAGCAGAGAGATTTAAAACATAGCTGGTTTCAGCAACATCTCCGTACTGTTTACTGGTAACATGAACAATCGGCCTCTCTGACTATAGCTATTATTCTTCTATCTACTCGTGTGTGTATATATATATATATATATTTTATATTTATATATATATATATATATATATAAGCAAATATATATATATATAATAAAATGTAAATTAACCTGAACATTGAATGATAACCGAGTAAGTGAAAAACGCGCGTTTTTAACCCAGAAGGTGGTTTGCTCAAGGAAAGAGTATCACATTTTTATTGTGATCAGATCGTGGTGACATTCTAGCAGAGGTGTTATGTTGTATGCATGCTTAACTTGGCCTACAAAAATAACTTTCTTATTGTAATGCTCACATTTTTTTTAGGGGGGGGGGGGGGGGGGTTAATTGCAAGATAACTAATTCAAGAGCATCAATTAAGATTTCAGATCAGTGATCATCAATAGCCTATGTATGTCATTAGTCCTGACCTTCTGGGCGAGACAAATTAAATAAATCTGGAAAGTAAAAAAAAAAAAAACATTTTTCCTGTCCTATCTATATTTCAACCTGGTTGTTCTCTGGTGGTTTTAGTGTGGCGAGAACAACATAGCTCTGTTCTGCTCAGATCCGTGACGAATCGTAAGTAGCTCGCTTGATCTTGTTCTTGATCCCACGAGGTGTTTTGACTGATGTCACGTTTATGCTAATATTTGTTAGTAAGTAAACGTCAACTAACTGTAACGATGTATTTGAGAGACAAGTGCACATTGTGCCACTTTAATTATGTTTTCAATAAACATTGGAGACAAAATATAGTTTCCATATTAACAACCTAAGCCAACCCCATCTGTTTTGCCCCAAACCCTGTGCAACTGTGGGGCAAAACAGACAACACTTAAACTCAATTTAGTCTCGAAATGTTTATAAAAATATAAATACATTTGCGCTTGTATCTCAAATACATTGTTAGTTGTTGGTTAGCTTGCTAGCGAATTTGAGCCATATTAGCATAGACATGACATCAGTCAAAACATCTCAAAACAAGACGTGGTATCAAGAACAAGATGCAACTAGCTGAAAGAACCACCTACAACTCGCCACTTGACAGCTTCTTGTCATTGTTGCTAGATATCTAACCATTCAGAATCACAACAATGAAAGCCTTCCGGACACATCAATGCGCTGGCATCATTTTGGTGACGTTTTATTTTTTTGGGGGGGGAAATGGAAGTATCGTGGTATCGCAATACTGTATCTTAGGACCTCGGTGGAAGTCTTTAAAAAAAAATATCGAACAGAAAATGTAGAAAAATAAAACAACTAAAAAACAGTTATCAGACTGTCACCGTAGCCAAGTTGGAAGGACAATTACACAGAGAACCTCCTCTCAGCACTTCCTGGATGTTTGGATTCTGGGAACTTATAAAGCCCCTTTAAAGAGACGCACGTTAGAAATGAATATTCATGCAATAATGATGCAGTTAGTCTTTGTTTGCATCGTTGCTAGTATCTTTGTATCCCAAATATAGGCTACATCTTGTTGATAGTATGTTGGTTTACCAAAAGGATTGCACAAGCTTTGTTTGATATAGCCTACCACTATAGCCCCCCCCCCCCCCCCTTATTTATACTGGAGTGGTGAATGCAAGGATTGATGTATTGAACTAAATATTGTTGGGGGGGGGGGTGTTTAATGTGTTTTCAGTTGAGATGGACGATGAAGACGGCAGGTGCCTGCTAGATGTCATTTGGTGAGTTCATATTATCCAAGAATTCATCCTCGTCAAACTATTTATATTCTACTGTCCAATGTACACAACATCTAGTATACCTGACCAAGACATTGGTTTAGTCTAGGTTGTAGGCTTGGGCAGGTATACTACCCCTATACAGGTATACTAGATGTTGTAGCCACATGATGTATTTAGGTTTGTCAATACCGTCACAGGGTTCGACATTAACACTTGTCAAGTAAAACAGATGACCATATCCATTACTCAGATCATAGAGACTAACAGTGGAAATTATATTTCAATCTATGGACAACTTGTTACAGCTGTTGATAAATCACTTGATAATAATCTGCCAGTTATTTTCATGTAGTTACATTTAAGATATATGGGGGAACATGGTGGGGGAACATGGGTATATTCTAGAGGTCGACCGATTATGATTTTTCAATGCCGATTATTGGAGGCCCACAAAAAAAAGCCGATACCGATTAATCGGCCGATTTTTATTTGATTTTATTTGTAATAATGACAATTACAACAATACTGAATGAACACTTATTTTAACTTAATATAATACATCAATAAAATCAATTTAGCCTCAAATAAATAATGAAACATGTTCAATTTGGTTTAAATAATGCAAAAACAAAGTGTTGGGAGAAGAAAGTAAAAGTGCAATATGTGCCATGTCAGAAAGCTAACGTTTAAGTTCCTTGCTCAGAGCATGAGAACATATGAAAGCTGGTGGTTCCTTTTAACATGAGTCTTCAATATTCCCAGGTAAGAAGTTTTAGGTTGTAGTTATTATAGGACTATTTCTCTCTATACCATTTGTATTTCATATACCTTTGACTATTGGATGTTCTTATAGGCACTTTAGTATTGCCAGTGTAACAGTATAGCTTCCATCCCTCTCTTCGCTCCTCCCTGGGCTCGAACCAGGAACACATCGACAACAGCCACCCTCGAAGCAGCGTTACCCATGCAGAGCAAGGGGAACAACCACTCCATGTCTCAGAGCGAGTGACGTTTGAAACGCTATTAGCGCGCACCCCGCTAACTAGCTAGCCATTTCACATCGGTTGCACCAGCCTAATCTCTGGAGTTGATAGGCTTGAAGTCATAAACAGCTGCTGCCAAACGCACGACAATGCTGTTTGAATTTTTTTTACCTTTATTTTACTAGGCAAGTCAGTTAAGAACAAATTCTTATTTTCAATGACGGCCTAGGAACAGTGGGTTAACTGCCTGTTCAAGGGCAGAACGACAGATTTTGTACCTTGTCAGCTCGGGGATTTGAACTTGCAACCTTTCGGTTACTAGTCCAATGCTCTAACCACTAGGCTACCCTGCCGCCTGCTTACGAGTCTGCTGGTGCCTACCACCGCTCGGTCAGACTGCTGTATCAAATCATAGACTTAGTTATATCATGATAACACTCAGAAATACGAGCCTTTGGTCATTAATATGGTCGAATCCGAAAACTATCATCTCGAAAACAAGACGTTTATTCTTTCAGTGAAATACGGAACTGTTTCGTATTTTATCTAACGGGTGGCATCCATAAGTCTAAATATTGCTGTTACATTGTACAACCTTCAATGTTATGTCATAATTATGTAAAATTCTGGCAAATTAGGTGGCCCAAACTGTTGCATATACACTGACTCTGCGTGCAATGAACGCAAGAGAAGTGACACAATTTCACCTGGTTAATATTGCCTGCTAACCTGGATTTCTTTTAGCTAAATATGCAGGTTTAAAAATATATACTTCTGTGTATTGATTTTAAGAAAGGCGTTGATGTTCATGGTTCGGTTCACGTTGGAGCAACGATACGCACCGCATCGATTATATGCAACGCAGGACACGCTAGATAAACTGGTAATATCATCAACCATGTGTAGTTAACTAGTGATTATGATTGATTGTTTTTTACAAGATAAGTTTAATGCTAGCTAGCAACTTACCTTGGCTTACTGCATTCGCGTAACAGGCAGGCTCCTCGTGGAGTGTAATGAGAGGCAGGTGGTTAGAGTGTTGGACTAGTTAACTGTAAGGTTACAAGATTGGATCCCCGAGCTGACAAGGTAAAAATCTGTCATTCTGCCCCAGAACAAGGCAGTTAACCCCACTGTTCCCAGGCCGTCATTGAAAATAAGAATGTGTTCTTAACTGACTTGCCTGGTTAAATAAAGGCGTAAAAAAATATATAATTTTGTTTTTATCGGCCAAATCGGTGTAAAAATACCGATTTCCGATTGTTATGAAAACTTGAAATCGGCCATTCCGATTAATCGTATATTCAATACAATTCACGAGTTGATTTAAAATCTATGCTTAACCCTTTTATCGTGGTTGTTAACCCTTTTATCGTGGTTGTTAACCCTTTTATCGTGGTTGTTAACCCTTTTATCGTGGTTGTTAACCCTTTTATCGTGGTTGTTAACCCTTTTATCGTGGTTGTTAACCCTTTTATCGTGGTTGTTACTCTTTTATCGTGGTTGTTAACCCTTTTATCGTGGTTGTTAACCCTTTTATCGTGGTTGTTTTCTTGACAGATTTGTCCAAGATGGAACATTTACCTTTTCTGTCCTTTATGGCAGTGAAAGTTGTCCTTATAATATAGATGAATCATTTAAATTAGACATCGACTCCTGGATCTAGCTGTCGGACAGTTGTCATTCAGTGTTTCCTTATGTGACGGGATGAAAACAACAGTTTTCATGGGCTCACAAATCCCCCCCAAAACGTACGCAATTGCAAAATCAAATGCTTCACGCCGAAAGAGTCACCTTACCTTGATACTTAAACAATAGTGTCATTAACGTGGCAGAATATGCGCATTCTGGATTACCAGGTCCCCATAATGACATCACAATACCCCATAATGACATCACAATACCCCATAATGACAAAGCAAAAACAGGTTTATTTACATTTTTTTCAAATGTATAACAAATAAACAGATACTATATTTACATAAGTATTCAGACGCTTTGCTATGGGACTCAAAATTGAGCTCAGATGCATGCTGTTTCCATTGATCATCCTTGGCCGCAGGGCCAGACAAATTACCAGGACGTGTACTCGGAGCATGCGCTGACCAACTGGCAAGTGTCTTCACTGACATTTTCAACCTCTCGCTGACCCAGTCTGTAATACCTACATGTTTTAAGCAGACCACCATAGTCCCTGTGCCCAAGAAAGCCAAGGTAACCTGCCTAAATGACTACGGCCCCGTAGCACTCACGTTGGTAGCCATGAAGTGCTTTGAAAGGTTGGTAATGGCTCACATTAACACAATCGTCCCAGAAACCCTAGGCCTCCAATTCGCATAACGGCACAACAGATCCACAGATGATGCAATCTCTATTGCAGTCAACACTGCCCTTTCCTACCTGGACAAAAAGGAACACCTACGTGAGAATGCTGTTCATTGACTACAGCTCAGCATTCAACACCATAGTGCCCACAACACTTATCACTAAGCTAAGGACCCTGGGACTAAACACCTCCCTCTGCAACTGGATCCTGGACTTCCTGATGGGCCGCCCCCAGGTGGTGAGGGTAGGCAACAACACTTTTGCCATGCTGATCCTCAACATGGAGGCCCCTCAGGGGTGCGTGCGCAGTCCCCTCCTATACTCCCTGTTCACCCACGACTCCAACACCATTAAGTTTGCTGACGACACAACAGGGGTACGTACGGCTGATCGCCAACAATGATGAGACAGCCAATAGGGAGGAGGTCAGTGACCTGGCAGTGTGGTGCCAGGACAACAACCTCCCTCAACGTGATCAAGACAAAGGAGCTGATCGTGGACTACAGGAAAAGGAGGGACGAACACGCCCCTGTTCTCATCGATGGGGCTGTAGTGGAGCAGGTTGAGAGTTTCAAGTTCATTGGTGTCCATATCCCCAACAAACTTTCATGGTCCAAACACACCAAGACAGTCGTGAAGAGGGCACGACAACGCCTATTCCCTCTCAGGAGAAAAGATTTGGCATGGGTCCCCGATCCTCAATAAGTTCTACAGCTGCACCAACGAGAGCTGACTGGTTGCATCACCACCTGGTATGGTACCTGCTCGGCATCCGACCATAAGGCGCTACAGAGGGTAGTGCGTACAGCCCAGTACATCACTGGGGCCAAGCTTCCTGTCATCCAGGACCTCTATACCAGGCGGTGTCAGAGGAAGGCCCTAAACATCTTCAAAGACTTCGGTTACCCAAGTCAGACTGTTTTCTCTGCTACCGCACGGCAAGTGGGACCGGAGTGCCAAGGCTAGGACCAAAAGACTCCTTAACAGCTTCTACTCCAAATCCATAAGACTAATTATCAATTAATCAAATGGCCACCCGAACTATTTACATTGACCCCCTTTGTTTTTACACTGCAGCTTCTTGCTGTTTATTATCTATTTATAGTCACTTCACCCCTACCTACATGTACATATTACCTCAACTAACCTGTACCCCCGCACATTGACTCTGTACCCGGTACCCCCTGTATATAGCCTCATTATTGTTATTTTATTGTTACTTTCTATTACATTTTTTACTTTAGTCTTTTTAGTAAATATTTTCTTAACTCTGTTTATTGAACTGCCTTGTTAGTTAAGACCTTGTAAGTAAGCATTTCACGGTACGGTCTACACTTCCGCACACGTGACAAATACGGTTTGATGTCGAGCTGTTTTAATTAAGTTGTGATATTTTCACACATCATCTGATCCATTTAAGGATTTTTGTTTTTAATGACAAGTCAAGTGATGAAAAGTTGATGTTGCATTGGATGCACTAACAGCCCAAGTCAAGTGATGAAAAGTTGATGTTGCATTGGATGCACTAACAGCCCAAGTCAAGTGATGAAAAGCTGATGTTGCATTGGATGCACTAACAGCCCAAGTCAAGTGATGAAAAGCTGATGTTGCATTGGATGCACTAACAGCCCAAGTCAAGTGATGAAAAGATGATATTGCATTGGATGCACTAACAGCCCATGTGAACCCTCAAAAAAAATGTCAGAGAGGAATATCCATGATAATGTTGCAATCTTAATTTGTTATGCGGTGAAAACGTCCCTAGTGACTTGATGTTGATTATCTGTTGCTGTCTGCTTCATTTACAGCAGGGTCGCGTTAGATTTAACAACAGGAAGCGTCAATGTAATATTTTCATATGTTTTTGCGCCTCGGATTGGACACCGAGCCTACTGTGCGCAATTATTTAGCATACACTATTGCGCAACACCCAACACGATTCATATTAATTATTCTGTATACAATGACAACGAATGACAGCCTAATGGGCTTTACAGTATGATCTGGTAATGAAATATCGTGACAAATACATTTTGGGTTTCCAGCGATTTTCAACAATACCAAGGAGCTTGAAGTAGCCTACTTCAGAGATACAAACTAGTCACTTTTAGGCGAAATTTGAAGTTTTAATTAACGAAATAGGTTACCTATGGGGAATAGTGTAGGTCCGATTTAGATTTTTTTTTGTGTGTGTGGGCCTGTGGATCACTACTGGCTGTAGGCGAACGAGTGATGCGTGTTTGTAAGCGAACGAGCGATGCGCGTTTGTAAGCGAACGAGCGATGCGTGTTTGTAAGCGAACGAGCGATGCGCGTTTGTAAGCGAACGAGCGATGCGCGTTTGTAAGCGAACGAGCGATGCGCAAGCGAACGAGCGATGCGCGTTTGTAAGCGAACGAGCGATGCGCGTTTGCAGCAATACTGGCTGTAATCCAAGGCTCAGCCAATCGTTCCCATAACAACAGAATGCAGCAGGAGACTGAAGAGAGAAGAGACAACCAATTTACTCATTACAGCATCAAAAAGACAACAGTTTGTCATTTAATTTACAGCAGCGCGTCCCCTGAACGATAACGAAGAGGTAGGCGAGAAGCTTGACCGGGGTAAGAAGGTGATGAAGCCTACTTCATGAGCTGTAACCGGGAAAAACAACTGGCTTTTTGGAAAGTTTGAGATGAGGGAGAAAGTGTGGTGGAACAAGTATCTGTTAGCATTGTTAAGTCATCTTGCTATAGTAGCTGGATCGAATTCTCCCGTTAGCTAACCAGAGACATGTTGGGCAACATTAGCCAATTTAACTGATCAAATCATTGAGTTTGTTTGACAATTAGCTGGTTAATAAAGTCAGACAGCCAGCTAGTTAATGTTACAACATCAGATAAGCGAACGGTGGTAACCAGCTAACGGTGGTAACCAATGGGCCAACGGTGGTAACCAATGGGCCAACGGCGGTAACCAATGGGCCTACGGCGGTAACCGATGGGCCAACGGCGGTAACCGATGGGCCAGGTAACCGATGGGCCAACGGCGGTAACCGATGGGCCAACGGCGGTAACCGATGGGCCTACGGCGGTAACCAATGGGCCAACGGCGGTAATAACCAATGGGCCAACGGCGGTAATAACCAATGGGCCAACGGCGGTAATAACCAATGGGCCAACGGCGGTAATAACCAATGGGCCAACGGCGGTAATAACCAATGGGCCAACGGCGGTAATAACCAATGGGCCAACGGCGGTAATAACCAATGGGCCAACGGCGGTAATAACCAATGGGCCAACGGCGGTAATAACCAATGGGCCAACGGCGGTAACCAATGGGCCAACGGCGGTAACCAATGGGCCAACGGCGGTAATAACCAATGGGCCTACGGCGGTAATAACCAATGGGCCAACGGCGGTAACCAATGGGCCTACGGCGGGGTAACCAATGGGCCTACGGCGGTAACCAATGGGCCAACGGCGGTAACTGGTACTGTGTAAGACTCCTTGCCTTGTTGTGCCGAACCACCCCCACCCCCCCGCCGCACACACTCAATTCTTCATTGCTGCAAGTTGCTTGCTAGTTGTTTCTGCTCCGTTTTAACATGCATATCACTGATCTTAGTAGCAGAAAACCATTTTTATTTGTGTCTTTCAAGGCAGCTGTCAATGATCACGTTAGGCTGCGTTGAATTCCTTTTCTTTGTGGCGGTTTGATCATGGGGTAGGCACTAGTAATGTTTGCTGTTTTACGGTTTGGCTATTTGTTTCAAGTTTATTAGTCTATAAATAGATCCCTTTGCCAAAATTCATAATCTCTCCCATGTCTCATTCAACTAGTAGTTGTTGTGAAAATTATTTCACTACGCCCCCTTCTATTTTGGGACTGCAAGGCCTGGCACACCTCAGAATAATGTTAGTAGCTCATGTTGACCAGTAGCGTGTGCCACAGAAAGTATTTGACTCTAGCCACAAAATTAAGGGAATTAGAAGGGGGGGGGGGGATTTCGGCAGGCAAGAAAATGCCCCTCCCCCCCTTCTAATTTTCTTACATTTTGTGGCTAGAGTCATTACATTTTACATTTACATTTAAGTCATTTAGCAGACGCTCTTATCCAGAGCGACTTACAAATTGGTGCATTCACCTTATGACATCCAGTGGAACAGTAGTGCATCTAAATCTTTTAAGGGGGGGGGTGAGAAGGATTACTTTATCCTATCCTAGGTATTCCTTAAAGAGGTGGGGTTTCAGGTGTCTCCGGAAGGTGGTGATTGACTCCGCTGTCCTGGCGTCGTGAGGGAGTTTGTTCCACCATTGGGGGGCCAGAGCAGCGAACAGTTTTGACTGGGCTAAGCGGGAACTGTACTTCCTCAGTGGTAGGGAGGTAGGGAGTCAAATGGCTATGCTAATTTTTGGCAGGGGGGAAGAATTTAGGCACAACACAGTTCCTGAAGTTATAACGCGTTAGCTGCTTACTGGACCCCGGCAATCTGTGTGAAATGTTAACTAGCTAACGAACTGTCTGTGAACTCATGTTTTCCCTCTACAGTTTGTGGTTAATTTTCAGAATGAGAGAATTAGGTGTAAAAATGAGGCGTTGCTTGTTAAACAAGTGGATTCAGGGATCAAGTGTAGCTGGAGCCGGGCCTGGTTTAAACTGGATGCCGCTATAGAGGTGAAGGAACACCACACACTTTCCCTCTTTCAATACAGTGGATAAGACTACAGTGGATAAGACTACAGTGGATAAGACTACAGTGGATAAGACTACAGTGGATAAGACTACAGTGGATAAGACTACAGTGGATAGGAATACAGTGGATAAGACTACAGTGGATAAGACTACAGTGGATAAGACTACAGTGGATAAGACTACAGTGGATAAGACTACAGTGGATAGGACTACAGTGGATAGGAATACAGTGGATAAGACTACAGTGGCTAAGACTACAGTGGCTAAGACTACAGTGGCTAAGACTACAGTGGCTAAGACTACAGTGGCTAAGACTACAGTGGATAAGACTACAGTGGATAGGACTACAGTGGATAGGAATACAGTGGATAAGAAGGGGAATGCTAGGTGTGTTCTCTGCTTGAAAGACAAAGAGATCAATTATACCAACGAAGGGTCTCCTGCTCTGCTGGCACTTTGTAGAACAGATGTCCTCATGGCAGAAAGTGTGCAGTGTGTTAGTATGCAGTGTGTTAATGTGCAGTGTATTAGTGTGCAGTGTTTCAATGTGCAGTGTGTTAGTGTGCAGTGTGTTAGTGTGCAGTGTTTCAATGTGCAGTGTGTTAGTGTGCAGTGTGTTAGTGTGCAGTGTTTCAATGTGCAGTGTGTTAGTGTGCAGTGTGTTAGTATGCAGTGTGTTAATGTGCAGTGTATTAGTGTGCAGTGTTTCAATGTGCAGTGTGTTAGTATGCAGTGTGTTAATGTGCAGTGTATTAGTGTGCAGTGTTTCAATGTGCAGTGTGTTAGTATGCAGTGTGTTAATGTGCAGTGTATTAGTGTGCAGTGTTTCAATGTGCAGTGTGTTAGTGTGCAGTGTGTTAGTGTGCAGTGTTTCAATGTGCAGTGTTTCAGTGTGTTAGTGTGCAGTGTGTTAGTGTGCAGTGTGTTAGTGTGCAGTGTGTTAGTGTGCAGTGTATTAGTGTGCAGTGTTTCAGTGTGTTAGTGTGCAGTGTGTTAGTGTGCAGTGTTTCAATGTGCAGTGTGTTAGTGTGCATTGTGTTAGTGTGAGTGTGTATTGTGTTAGTGTGCAGTATTTCAATGTGCAGTGTGTTAGTGTGCAGTGTGTTAGTGTGCAGTGTGTGCAGTGTGTTAGTGTGCAGTGTGTTAGTGTGCAGTGTGTTAGTGTGCAGTGTGTTAGTGTGCAGTGTGTTAGTGTGCAGTGTTTCAATGTGCAGTGTGTTAGTGTGCAGTGTGTTAGTGTGCAGTGTGAGTGTGTATTGTGTTAGTGTGCAGTGTTTCAATGTGCAGTGTGTTAGTGTTAGTGTGCAGTGTGCAGTGTGTTAGTGTTAGTGTGCAGTGTGTTAGTGTGCAGTGTGTTAGTGTACAGTGTAATCCAAAGAGAGGTGTTTTTGTTGTGTTGAACTTGACAGTAACACGTGGGGGGGGGCAGGGTTATTATATGGTGTTGCGCAACACAACACCATATATGTGAAGCCCTATATGTACAACTATTATATAAATTATACAATTATATAACATTGAGGTCTTTCGAAATTACAATTTAAGTGCTTTAAAAAAAGTTGCTGAAATCATTGAATTTCACTTGCCAATATCTGTATGAGCCCTGCTTAACATGTTACAGTCCTGTGTTTTTGTGTTGGTGTAGTAATGGATATATATATATATATATACCTCTAAGTACACACAAGGAACTGCATAAATATCCTTTGTATTTTTCTGTTTCAATCCATTTTTGACATTTTGATTTCGATGTCAAACATGGGCCCCGTTACCGAGTTCCAAACTGCCTCTTGAAGCAACGTCGGCACAAGAACTGTTCGTCGGGAGCTCCGTGAAAATGGGTTCCCGTGGCCGAGCAGCCGCGCACACAAGCCTAAGATCACCATGCGCAACGCCAAGCGTCGGCCGGAGTGGTGTAAAGCTCCCCGCCATTGTCCTTCCGGGTGTATTCATACCCTTTGACCTCTTCCACTTTTTGTTGTGTTTAAATGTACTAAATTCAAAATGGATTTCTCACCCTATACACATATACACTATACATCCCATAATGACACAGTGAAATGTTTTTAGACTGCTAATTTATTTAAATTCTTTTTTTTTTTCTGATAAACTCTCCCGTCCTTAACAATTACAAGCATACCCATAACATGATGCAGCCACCACTATGCTTGAAAACATGAAGAGTGGTACTTTTGTAATGTGTTTTATTGGATTTTCCCCAAACATAACGTTTTGTATTCAAGACAAAAACGTTAATTGTTTTCCAGTATTGCTTCAGTGCCTTGTTGCAAACCGGATGCCTGTTTTGGAATAGTGTTGTTCTGTACTGGCTTCCTTCTTTTCACTCTGTCGTTTAGGTTAGTATTGTGGTACAATGTTGAGAACTATCACAGCCGTTAAACTGTTTTCAAGTCAGTTAAGAACTGGGGAGTTTTTCCAGAACAAAAACCGAAAGGGTATGAAATGACTGCGCTTAATGAGTTAAAGCACAGGCAAAATCCTAGAGAGAAACCTGCTTTCCACCAGACGCTGGAACAGGAATGAACCTTCCAGCACCTTCCAGCAAGACAACAGCATAAAACACAAGGCCAGATTTACGCTGGTGTTGCTTATCAACAAGACCGGGAATGTTCTCAGAGTTGCAGAGTTACAGTTTGGACTTAAAATCTACTTGAAAATCTGGCAAAACCTGAAAATGGTTGTCTAGCAATGATCAACAACCAATGTGAAGAATTTTGTAAAAGAATCATGAGCAAATGTTGCAAAATCCTCGTGTGGAAAGAAAGCTCTTTAGAGACTTACTCGGACTCTCAGCTGTAATCCCTGCCAAAGCTTCTACAAAGTATTGACTCTGGTATGAATACTTATGTAAAAGAGATTTCTGTATTTCATTTCCAATAAATTTGCAAAAAATGTCTACACCTGTTTTCACTTTGTCATTATGGGGTATTGTGTGTAGATGGGGGGGTGTAGTTTAATTTTTATTTTATTTATTTGGGCTGTAACACAACAAAATGTGGAATAAGCCAGGCTAAAGGCAGGCTAAACTCCAGTCATGTTTGACTAATGTATAATAATGACCATTTTAACATCTGCAGACTTAATTATGTGGACATAAGCGAGGCTGTGGTTCTGATCAAATGGTCACAAGACCCAAGAGTAAAGGGTCTACTTCACGCCACTCATCGCCCACCTTGAATCAGAGCAGAAGCCGTCAGTATTTGAAAGCAATTTAACCATGAAGTTAATTGTTTAAAACCTGGGAAGTTTTATGTAATTTTTATGAACCATGTCTGTCTTAGTTTCAAACTATCCTCGCTAAAATACAGCCATAGAAACGTTGAGGGATTATTTCATAAAAACCGAACATGCCGTTGAAACCAGCATTTTCTCTCGTGTTCTATTTTCAAATTGACTTTCATTTATTGTCCAGCCAAAGGCATTATCCTGGTTTTATTAATCCTGGTTTTATTAATCCTGGTTTTATTAATACTGGTTTTATTAATCCTGGTTTTATTAATACTGGTTTTATTAATCCTGGTCTGATTGATACGTCTTTCAGATCTCCTCGCTTCATTTCTAATTAATATTTTCATCTCCGTCACATGAAACAGCTTGTGCCTGTGGTGGTCTTTTGTGTTTATCCGCTAATTTCATTATTTAGTTAGGCTACCAAGTGTGTTATATAGTTAGGCTACCAAGGGTGTTATTTACTTGTAATTGTAATGTTTTGATAGGCTACCAAGTGTGTTATTTAGTCAGGCTACCAAGGGTGTTATTTAGTCAGGCTACCAAGGGTGTTATTTAGTCAGGCTACCAAGGGTGTTATTTAGTCAGGCTACCAAGGGTGTTATTTAGTTAGGCTACCAAGGGTGTTATTTAGTCAGGCTACCAAGGGTGTTATTTAGTCAGGCTACCAAGGGTGTTATTTAGTTAGGCTACCAAGTTTTGATAGGCTACCAAGTGTGTTATTTAGTCAGGCTACCAAGGGTGTTATTTAGTTAGGCTACCAAGGGTGTTATTTAGTTAGGCTACCAAGGGTGTTATCTGGTTGTAATTGTAATGTTTTGATAGGCTACCAAGGGTGGCCAACCATCCTCCAGGATAGACTTAAAGGGGCAGTGTTGTATTTTGAGACGGGCTTGAATATGGAGAGAAGCCAATGGGCCGAGTGTGGCCTCCATTTTGTTTTATTCTCTATGTTAAAAAGTATGGTAATGGATTTTTATTTTGGGGGGGGACAGACGACACACAAGTGACGAGCTTTCGTAAAAAACAATCTTAATGTTAAACAATTTCTTTTAAGTTTTTCAATAAATTTGAATATATGTAGCTACTTTTTTAAAGTATATTACCTGCAGTCAACTTGTGCAATACGTTAGGAGATAAAGGGTTCTTCATTTCACCTGTCACATTATTGTACATTATGGAGCTCGCCGCAGTTCCCCAGAACAGTTGAGCCAGTCACATTATTGTACATTATGGAGCTCACCGTAGTTCCCCAGAACAGTTGAGACAGTCACATTATTGTACATTATGGAGCTCACCGTAGTTCCCCAGAACAGTTGAGACAGTCACATTATTGTACATTATGGAGCTCGCCGTAGTTCCCCAGAACAGTTGAGCCAGTCACATTATTTGACATTATGGAGCTCGCTGTAGTTCCCCAGAACAGCTGAGACAGTCACATTATTTGACATTATGGAGCTCGCTGTAGTTCCCCAGAACAGCTGAGACAGTCACATTATTTGACATTATGGAGCTCGCTGTAGTTCCCCAGAACAGCTGAGACAGTCACATTATTTGACATTATGGAGCTCGCTGTAGTTCCCCAGAACAGTTGAGCCAGTCACATTATTTGACATTATGAAGCTCACCGTAGTTCCCCAGAACAGTTGAGCCAGTCACATTATTTGACATTATGGAGCTCGCTGTAGTTCCCCAGAACAGCTGAGACAGTCACATTATTTGACATTATGGAGCTCGCTGTAGTTCCCCAGAACAGTTGAGACAGTCACATTATTGGACATTATGGAGCTCGCTGTAGTTCCCCAGAACAGTTGAGCCAGTCACATTATTTGACATTATGAAGCTCACCGTAGTTCCCCAGAACAGTTGAGCCAGTCACATTATTTGACATTATGGAGCTCGCTGTAGTTCCCCAGAACAGTTGAGCCAGTCACGTGCTTGTTTGTTGTAAATGGCTCAACGGGAGAATGCGTGAATCCAGGTGTGTAACTCGCTAGTTATCTCAGTAAGTAGCTGAATTAATAAGGAGACGGGGGGGGCATCGTATCACAGGAGGTTGGTGGCACCTTAATTAGGGAGGATGGGCTCGTGGTAATGGCTGGAGCAGAACGGTATCAAATACATCAAACACGGTTTCCATGGTTTCCACGCCGTTCCATTCGCGCCGTTCCAGACATTATGATGAGCCGTCCTCCGGTGCATCATACATAAAGTGATAGATTTCTGTTGTGTTTTGAGAAGTCCTAGGGCTTTGGATGAATTATCTGTACAGCTGCCACTGCGATCTTGCTTTCCTTGCGTATTTTCTCCTCTTCGTTCTCTGCCCGAGCAGAGCAGACAGGCCCGTTGCCCTTGCGACTCCAGACTCCACACAGACACAGCAGGTACACATGCTGTTCCAGACCCACTACTGTTCTTCCTTCAGACGTGCAGGCCATTTGTACAATCCCTCTCGTTCATATTCTCTTGTAAATGTCGAAACTCACCAATTTGTCTCTGTACATTTTGTTAGCTACTACCTAATATTTTTTTTTTTTTTTTTTACCTTTATTTAACTAGGCAAGTCAGTTAAGAACAAATTCTTATTTTCAATGACGGCCTAGGAACAGTGGGTTAACTGGCCTAGGAACAGTGGGTTAACTGGTCTAGGAACAGTGGGTTAACTGCCTGTTCAGGGGCAGAACGACAGATTTGTACCTTGTCAGCTCGGAGATTCGAACTTGCAACCTTTCGGTTACTAGTCCAATGCTCTAACCACTAGGCTACCCTGCCGCCCCCATATAGGCAATCCAGCTCAAGTTATAGTTTTCATTTTCATTTTAGCGCTCATTAGCATATTTTGCTAGCAGCCTCTGTGGAAATTTCGTTAGCCAATTTTGTCCCTCTCACCTTTTTTAAAATTTTGTTTAGCGTTCTGATAATAAATGTGGGTGGGTTGTTTTAGCGCCCCCTTGTGAATTTTGGCAGTAATAGCGTAAATCCCAGGATGAGAGAAGGATGGTAATGACGATATGAACATCTGGATAACGGCTCAACTCTACTAGGTAGTAAGTGTGGATACTGGGACCTCAATGACTACCTGTCTGACCGATGTTCCTCTCTCCACAGTGACCCAGAAGCACTCAACGATTTTCTTCATGGATCAGAGATACATGTACGTGGCTGCTAATTAACCTGCATGGATGGTTATGATGCTTCTATTGTACTTACCAAAGCTAAGGAGGCTAAGGCTGGCTTGTGTTTCATAGCAGTTGATTTGACAATGAGGATGGGTGTGGTTGACTTCCAAGCACCAGATATCAGCTAACAGAACAGGCTACTTCTCTTGGGCCGTAGCATCAGTGACACATTGAGGTCAACACGTACACTGGCTACCACACACGCGCACACACACACACACACACCTCCCCGTCCCTCCAACGGGGTTTCTGCATCCATGGCTCTGCTACTGCTTATGGTTTCTTGCTTTGTGTCTGGTCTGTGTGGTGGATCCGTGTGTCTGGTCTGTGTGGTCGGACTATGTGTGTGGTCGGACTGTGTGTCTGGTCTGTGTGGTCGGACTGTGTGTCTGGTCTGTGTGGTCGGACTGTGTGTCTGGTCTGTGTGGTCGGACTGTGTGGTCGGACTGTGTGGTCGGACTGTGTGGTCGGACTGTGTGGTCGGACTGTGTGGTCGGTCTGTGTGTCTGGTCTGTGTGTCTGGTCTGTGTGTCTGGTCTGTGTGGTCGGTCTGTGTGTCTGGTCTGGTCTGTGTGTCTGGTCTGTGTGGTCGGACTGTGTGTCTGGTCTGTGTGGTCGGACTGTGTGTCTGGTCCGTGTGGTCGGACTGTGTGGTCGGACTGTGTGGTCGGACTGTGTGTCTGGTCTGTGTGTCTGGTCTGTGTGTCTGGTCTGTGTGGTCGGTCTGTGTGTCTGGTCTGTGTGGTCGGTGTGGTCGTCTGGTCTGTGTGGTCGGACTGTGTGGTCGGACTGTGTGGTCGGACTGTGTGGTCGGTCTGTGTGATTTCAACCCTGCCTTGTCACCTGATTAATCCATGATGACCAGTACTAGTCTAACACTAGCCCTCTTCTGCTTCGCTTCCCTCCCTCCCTCCCTCCCTCCCCTGGTGGGTTTGTCTGTCTGTCTCGCTCTCCCTGTCTGTCTCGCTCTCCCTGCATTTTTTTGGCTGTCCATGTGGTGTGACCTCCCTCCGGCCTATTCTGTCTGTCGTGTCTGTCCTATCCTGGCTGCGTCTGTCGTGTCTGTCTGTAGCTGGACACTGACGACCTTTTGGATGGCTCTAACGACCCCTCCAGCTCGTTCTTCTCTTCTGTTGGGGTGAGTAACGGCTCTTCCCCACTCTGACCTCTGACCCTCCTGTCTCCATTCATATATGTAGCATGCATCTCTCCCCCACCCTGCCAGTAACACACATCCACACACACCAAGCTCTGATGGCCCTGGGCTGGTTGGTAGAAGCCATAACACTGTGGGGGTCTAAGGGTCCTGTCTGGGGGGCCTGTCTGGTCAACATCTCCATGTGTGAGGCCTGTCCAGGCTGATCTCAGGCCGGCTCAGTTCAACCCATTCCTTCCCATCTCTCCTCCTCTCCTCATCTCCTCTCCTCAACTTTCCTCTCCTCATCTTTCCTCTCCTCATCTTTCCTCTCCTCATCTTTCCTCTCCTCATCTTTCCTCTCCTCATCTTTCCTCTCCTCATCTTTCCTCTCCTCATCTTTCCTCTCCTCTCCTCTCCTCTCCTCATCTCCTCTCCTCAACTTTCCTCTCCTCATCTTTCCTCTCCTCATCTCCTCTCCCCATCTTTCCTCTCCCCATCTTTCCTCTCCCCATCTTTCCTCTCCCCATCTTTCCTCTCCCCATCTTTCCTCTCCCCATCTTTCCTCTCCTCATCTCTCCTCTCCTCTCCTCTCCTCTCCTCTCCTCTCCTCTCCTCTCCTCTCCTCTCCTCTCCTCTCCTCTCCTCTCCTCTCCTCTCCTCTCAGCTCTCAGCTCTCCCTCTCCTCTCTCTCCTCTCCTCAGCTCTCCTCCCCTCTCCTCTCAGCTCTCCTCTCCTCTCAGCTCTCCTCTCAGCTCTCCTCTCTGCTCTCCGCTCTCCTCTCCTCAGCTCTCCTCTCAGCTCTCTCCTCAGCTCTCCTCTCCTCTCCTCTCCTCTCCTCAGCTCTCCTCTCCTCATCTCTCCTCTCCTCTCCTCTCCTCTCCTCTCTCTCCTCTCCTCTCCTCTCCCTCTCCTCTCCTCTCCTCATCTCCTCTCCTCATCTTTCCTCTCCTCATCTTTCCTCTCCTCATCTCCTCTCCCCATCTTTCCTCTCCCCATCTTTCCTCTCCCCATCTTTCCTCTCCCCATCTTTCCTCTCCCCATCTTTCCTCTCCCCATCTTTCCTCTCCCCATCTTTCCTCTCCTCATCTTTCCTCTCCTCATCTTTCCTCTCCTCATCTTTCCTCTCCTCATCTTTCCTCTCCTCATCTTTCCTCTCCTCATCTTTCCTCTCCTCTCCTCTTTCCTCTCTCCTCATCTTTCCTCTCCTCTCCTCTCCTCTCCTCTCCCTCCTCTCCTCTCCTCTCCTCTCCTCTCCTCTCCCTCTCCTCCTCTCCTCTCCTCTCCTCTCCTCCTCTCTCTCCTCTCCTCCTCTCCTCTCCTCTCCTCTCCTCTCCTCTCCTCTCAGCTCTCCTCTCTCTCTCTCTCAGCTCTCCTCTCAGCTCTCCTCTCCTCTCCTCTCAGCTCTCCTCTCCTCTCAGCTCTCCTCTCAGCTCTCCTCTCCTCTCAGCTCTCCTCTCCTCAGCTCTCCTCTCCTCAGCTCTCCTCTCCTCAGCTCTCCTCTCCTCAGCTCTCCTCCCCATCTGCACTCCTCTCCTCAGCTCTCCTCAGCTCTCCTCAGCTCTCCTCAGCTCTCCTCTCCTCAGCTCTCCTCCCCATCTGCACTCCTCTCCTCTCCTCACCTCTCCTCTCCTCAGCTCTCCTCAGCTCTCCTCTCCTCTCAGCTCTCCTCTCCTCTCAGCTCTCCTCTCAGCTCTCCTCTCAGCTCTCCTCTCAGCTCTCCTCTCAGCTCTCCTCTCAGCTCTCCTCTCAGCTCTCCTCTCAGCTCTCCTCTCAGCTCTCCTCTCCTCAGCTCTCCTCTCCTCAGCTCTCCTCTCCTCAGCTCTCCTCTCCTCAGCTCTCCTCTCCTCAGCTCTCCTCTCCTCAGCTCTCCTCTCCTCAGCTCTCCTCTCCTCAGCTCTCCTCTCCTCAGCTCTCCTCTCCTCAGCTCTCCTCTCCTCAGCTCTCCTCTCCTCTCTCCTGAGCTCTCCTCTCCTGAGCTCTCCTCTCCTCAGCTCTCCTCTCTCTCTCCTCTCCTCTCCTCCTCTCCTCAGCTCAGCTCTCCTCTCCTCTCCTCAGCTCTCCTCCTCTCTCAGCTCTCTCTCTCAGCTCTCCTCTCCTCTCCTCAGCTCTCCTCTCCTCTCCTCCTCTCCTCAGCTCTCCTCAGCTCTCCTCTCCTCTCCTCAGCTCTCCTCAGCTCTCCTCAGCTCTCCTCTCAGCTCTCCTCAGCTCTCCTCAGCTCTCCTCTCCTCAGCTCTCCTCCTCAGCTCAGCTCTCCTCCTCAGCTCTCCTCTCCTCAGCTCTCCTCTCCTCAGCTCTCCTCTCAGCTCTCCTCAGCTCTCCTCTCCTCTCCTCTCAGCTCTCCTCTCTCCTCAGCTCTCTCTCAGCTCTCCTCTCTCTCTCAGCTCTCCTCAGCTCTCCTCTCCTCTCAGCTCTCCTCTCCTCTCCTCTCAGCTCTCCTCCTCTCTCTCTCCTCAGCTCTCCTCTCCTCAGCTCTCCTCTCTCCTCTCTCCTCAGCTCTCCTCTCCTCTCCTCTCCTCAGCTCTCCTCTCAGCTCTCTCTCCTCAGCTCTCCTCTCCTCTCCTCTCAGCTCAGCTCTCCTCTCCTCTCTCAGCTCTCCTCTCCTCTCCTCAGCTCTCCTCTCCTCTCCTCAGCTCTCCTCTCTCTCTCCCTCAGCTCTCTCTCCTCAGCTCTCCTCTCAGCTCTCCTCTCCTCTCCTCTCCTCTCCTCTCCTCAGCTCTCCTCAGCTCTCTCCCTCTCCTCAGCTCTCCTCTCCTCAGCTCTCCTCTCCTCTCCTCAGCTCTCCTCTCTCCTCAGCTCTCCTCTCCTCAGCTCTCCTCTCCTCAGCTCTCCTCTCCTCAGCTCTCCTCAGCTCTCCTCAGCTCTCCTCAGCTCTCCTCTCCTCTCAGCTCTCCTCTCCTCTCAGCTCTCCTCTCCTCTCAGCTCTCCTCTCCTCTCAGCTCTCCTCTCCTCTCTCCTCTCCTCTCCTCTCCTCTCCTCTCCTCAGCTCTCCTCTCCTCTCTCCTCAGCTCTCCTCTCCTCTCAGCTCTCCTCTCCCTCAGCTCTCCTCTCCTCAGCTCTCCTCTCCTCAGCTCTCCTCTCCTCAGCTCTCCTCTCCTCAGCTCTCCTCTCTCCTCTCCTCAGCTCTCCTCTCTCCTCAGCTCTCCTCTCCTCTCTCCTCAGCTCTCCTCCTCAGCTCTCCTCTCTCTCAGCTCTCCTCTCCTCTCAGCTCTCCTCTCCTCTCAGCTCTCCTCTCCTCTCAGCTCTCCTCTCCTCAGCTCTCTCTCAGCTCTCCTCAGCTCTCCTCTCAGCTCTCCTCCTCAGCTCTCCTCTCCTCTCAGCTCTCCTCTCCTCTCAGCTCTCCTCTCCTCTCAGCTCTCCTCTCCTCAGCTCTCCTCTCCTCAGCTCTCCTCTCCTCAGCTCTCCTCTCCTCAGCTCTCCTCTCCTCTCCTCAGCTCTCCTCTCCTCAGCTCTCCTCTCCTCAGCTCTCCTCTCCTCAGCTCTCCTCTCCTCAGCTCTCCTCTCCTCAGCTCTCCTCTCCTCAGCTCTCCTCTCCTCAGCTCTCCTCTCCTCAGCTCTCCTCAGCTCTCCTCTCCTCAGCTCTCCTCTCCTCAGCTCTCTCAGCTCTCCTCTCTCAGCTCTCCTCTCCTCTCAGCTCTCCTCTCCTCAGCTCTCCTCTCCTCAGCTCTCCTCTCCCTCAGCTCTCCTCTCCTCAGCTCTCCTCTCCTCAGCTCTCCTCTCCTCTGCTCTCCTCTCCTCTGCTCAGCTCTCCTCTGCTCAGCTCTCCTCTCCTCTGCTCAGCTCTCCTCTGCTCAGCTCTCCTCTCCTCTGCTCAGCTCTCCTCTGCTCAGCTCTCCTCTCCTCTGCTCAGCTCTCCTCTGCTCAGCTCTCCTCTCCTCAGCTCTCCTCTCCTCTCCTCAGCTCTCCTCTCCTCTCCTCAGCTCTCCTCTCCTCTCCTCAGCTCTCCTCTCCTCTCCTCAGCTCTCTCCTCTCCTCAGCTCTCCTCTCCTCTCAGCTCTCCTCTCCTCTCCTCTCATCCTCCATCACAACGCTTCACTGTTCTTCCTTCTCTCTCCTTCATAGTGCCACGTTCCAGAGGTCCCACCCCCAGTCCAGCTGTCGTCCAATGAGCAGCAAGGCCTGCCCCGGGTCAGCGTGGACCTGGACTTCCTGGAAGATGATGTCATCCTGGGCGGGTCGCCGGGCGACGACGGTAGCAACGCCATGGAGCCATGCGACATCCTGCAGCAGAGCCTGGCGGAGGCTAACATTACAGAGCAGAGCCTGCAGGAGGCCGAGGCAGAGCTGGACCTGGGCTCCTTCGACCTCACCATGCCAGGTCTGACTCAGGTGGTCCAGACCCTGCCCTGTACAGACAGCCTGACTGACCCTTCGGGGGTGGGGCTCCCCATCTTCCCTGGAGCTCCAGGCTCCTCCGCCACCCCTCCCCAGGCCACAGCTGACATGCTGGGCTCGGTGCTGGCCCAACAGGGCCTGGAGTTTGGGCCACAGGTCATGAACAAGGCCCAGGCCATCAGTATGCAGCCTTTCATGCAGCAGGTGGCAGGCCTGGGTAACGTCACCCTTCAGCCAATCGCCTCCCTCCAGGCCCTACCTAACGGCTGTCAGTCAGGACACCTGGGGCTGGGACTGGGGCAGATACAGGTGATGGGCCAGCCCACTGTGATGACTATGAACCAATCAGGACAGTCCATCCTGGCCAAGGGTATGGGAGGATACCAGCTGCACCAGCCTGGCCCTGAGGCACAGGGGGCAGGTGGGCAGGGTGGACTGGGAGGAGGACTTCTGATCCAAGGGGGAAAAGCCACTCTGGGACCTCCTGCTTTAAACAGACCATCGGTGTGCGGTACCACAGGAACCTTGGTTGGGTTCAGTAGCCCCGGACTGGCACAACATGGGCAGAACCATCCCCAAGGACAGATCATGCAGAACTTGATCGTCCAGCGAACTCCGACCCCCATCCAACCCAAACCCCCTCAGGGGGGCGCAGCCATCCAGCCCAAACTGTTTAAGCAGCAGCCACACGCCTTTCAGAATGAAGCCAACAAGGCTCTAGGGGTGCAGCATGTCCCTGTCTCCACTGCCCAGAATGTAGCCTTCCTGACAGGTAAGCCTGGCGCCAACGTGGTCCTGACCTCCCAGGCAGGGCTTCCCCAACAGGCTCTGTTCAAACAGCAGACGGCCCACCACCCCTCTGGGAAAGCACTCAGTGTCCACCTGCTCAACCAGCCCGGCAGCATCATGCTGGGGGGCCAGAACCACCAGTTCCTCCTGCCACAGCAGCTAGCTGGGGGTCAGATCCTCACGCAGCACCCTGGGGGCCACATCATCACCTCCCAGGGGCCTGGGGGCCAACTGATAGCCAATCAGATCCTGGCTCAGCACCAGAACATCAACCTGGGCCAGGTGCTGATGTCCCAGGGCCACATCCAGCTGCAGCCGGGTCAGATGGGTGTGGGACATCAGCTTTTCCAGATGCCTGTTACCCTCTCCCAGAGCCAGACCCACCCGGTCACGGGTCACCAGGCCCACACGGTGATCCAGGGCATGCCCCTGCAGAACTCCCTGGCCATGCTGAGCCAGGTGGAGGGGGTGAGTCCTGCTGTCAGCCTGCAGCCCGCTCTGCAGCCGCAGCCAGGGGGCGTTCCCAGCACTGGGATGGGCGGGGCAGCTGCCATGGCACAGGGCCAGCCTGGGGAGAGTGGGAGCTGTACAGACCAGGCAGCCCATCCTGGACAACCCCCCCAGCACTCCTCCATCCTTTCTATGCAGACTGGGCCCTCTGTCTCTGTCCCCTCCTCTTCTCCATCCTTATCGGTGTCCTCCACGTCAGCCCAGCAACAACACAGCCCCGGGAGCAGGGTGCTCTTCACAGGGCCACAGGGCTCCAGCATGATCCTCAGCCAGGAACACCTCCAGATGTTTCTCCAGCAGGTCAGTATGGCCCAGCTTCTACCTCACCATCTCTCTACCTCACCATACCTCACCATACCTCTACCTAACCATCTCTCTACCTCACCATCTCTCTACCTCACCATCTCTCTACCTCACCATCTCTCTACCTCACCATCTCTCTACCTCACCATCTCTCTACCTCACCATCTCACTACCTCACCATCTCTCTACCTCCCAATTCTACCTCTCTACCTCACAATTCTACCTCTACCTCTCCACCCCTCTACCTCTCCACCCCCTCTACCTCTCCACCCCTCTACCTCTCCACCTCTACCTCTCCACCCCCTCTCCTACCTCTCCACACCCTCTACCTCTCCACCCTCTACCTCTCCACCCCTCTACCTCCCTACCTTCCTACCTCTCTACCCCTCTACCTCTCCACCCCTCTACCTCCCTACCTTCCTACCTCTCTACCTCTCCACCCTCTACCTCTCCACCCCCTACCTCTCCACCCCTCTACCTCTCTACCTTCCTACCTCTCTACCCCTCTACCTCTCCACCCCTCTACCTCTCCACCCCCCCTCTACCTCTCCACCCCTCTACCTCTCCACCCCTCTACCTCTCCACCCCTCTACCTCTCCACCCCTCCACTCTCCACCCCTCTACCTCTCTACCCCTCTACCTCTCCACCCCTCTACCTCTCCACCCCTCTACCTCTCTACCTTCCTACCTCTCTACCTTCCTACCTCTCCCCCTCTACCTTTCTCTTTCCCCCCTACCTCTACTTGGGCGGTGGCGGTCATGACATGTTGTCAGCCAGTTATTGTCATGAAAAGTCGAATCGACTGTTAATGAACAAACCCGTTGAGCATCTCCAGGCCTCCACACGAACAAGCTGCTTACCTGCACCTTAGGAACATCTCTATTTCAGAAGAACAGAATATGAGTTAACCTACTGTAGGACATCTGTCTATTCTCCATGGTACAGACTGTAGGTCATCTGGCTATTCTCCATAGTACAGACTGTAGGTCATCTGGCTATTCTCCATGGTACAGACTGTAGGTCATCTGGCTATTCTCCATGGTACAGACTGTAGGCTTGATACTGTAGGTCATCTGGCTATTCTCCATAGTACAGACTGTAGGCTTGATACTGTAGGTCATCTGGCTATTCTCCATAGTACAGACTGTAGGACATCTGGCTATTCTCCATAGTACAGACTGTAGGCTTGATACTGTAGGTTATCTGGCTATTCTCCATAGTACAGACTGTAGGCTTGATACTGTAGGTTATGTGGCTATTCTCCATGGTACAGACTGTAGGCTTGATACTGTAGGACATCTGGCTATTCTCCATAGTACAGACTGTAGGCTTGATACTGTAGGTCATCTGGCTATTCTCCATAGTACAGACTGTAGGACATCTGGCTATTCTCCATAGTACAGACTGTACGCTTGATACTGTAGGTTATCTGGCTATTCTCCATAGTACAGACTGTAGGCTTGATACTGTAGGTTATGTGGCTATTCTCCATGGTACAGACTGTAGGCTTGATACTGTAGGACATCTGGCTATTCTCCATAGTACAGACTGTAGGCTTGATACTGTAGGTCATCTGGCTATTCTCCATAGTACAGACTGTAGGACATCTGGCTATTCTCCATAGTACAGACTGTAGGCTTGATACTGTAGGTTATGTGGCTATTCTCCATGGTACAGACTGTAGGCTTGATACTGTAGGACATCTGGCTATTCTCCATGGTACAGACTGTAGGTCATCTGGCTATTCTCCAAGGTACAGACTGTAGGACATCTGGCTATTCTCCATAGTACAGACTGTAGGCTTGATACTGTAGGACATCTGGCTATTCTCCATAGTATATATATGTTATCTGGCTATAGACTGTATGTTATCTGGCTATAGACTGTATGTTATCTGGCTATAGACTGTATGTTATCAGACTAGATACTGTATGTTATCAGACTAGATACTGTATGTTATCTGGCTATAGACTGTATGTTATCAGGCTATAGACTGTATGTTATCTGGCTATAGACTGTATGTTATCTGGCTATAGACTGTATGTTATCTGGCTATAGACTGTATGTTATCTGGCTATAGACTGTATGTTATCTGGCTATAGACTGTATGTTATCTGACTATAGACTGTATGTTATCTGGCTATAGACTGTATGTTATCTGGCTATAGACTGTATGTTATCTGGCTATAGACTGTATGTTATCTGGCTATATACTGTATGTTATCTGGCTATAGACTGTAGACTAGTTCATTTATCAGACTAGATACTGTATGTTATCTGGCTATAGACTGTATGTTATCTGGCTATAGACTGTATGTTATCAGACTATAGACTGTAGGCCTGTTCATTTATCAGACTAGATACTGTATGTTATCTGACTATAGACTGTATGTTATCTGGCTATAGACTGTATGTTATCTGGCTATAGACTGTATGTTATCTGGCTATAGACTGTATGTTATCTGACTATAGACTGTATGTTATCTGGCTATAGACTGTATGTTATCTGGCTATAGACTGTATGTTATCAGACTATAGACTGTAGGCCTGTTCATTTATCAGACTAGATACTGTATGTTATCTGACTATAGACTGTATGTTATCTGGCTATAGACTGTATGTTATCAGACTAGATACTGTATGTTATCAGACTAGATACTGTATGTTATCTGGCTATAGACTGTATGTTATCTGGCTATAGACTGTATGTTATCTGGCTATAGACTGTATGTTATCTGGCTATAGACTGTATGTTATCTGACTATAGACTGTATGTTATCTGGCTATAGACTGTATGTTATCAGACTAGATACTGTATGTTATCAGACTAGATACTGTATGTTATCTGGCTATAGACTGTATGTTATCTGGCTATAGACTGTATGTTATCTGGCTATAGACTGTATGTTATCAGACTAGATACTGTATGTTATCTGACTATAGACTGTATGTTATCTGGCTATAGACTGTATGTTATCTGACTATAGACTGTATGTTATCTGGCTATAGACTGTATGTTATCTGGCTATAGACTGTATGTTATCTGGCTATAGACTGTATGTTATCTGGCTATAGACTGTATGTTATCTGGCTATAGACTGTATGTTATCTGGCTATAGACTGTATGTTATCTGGCTATAGACTGTATGTTATCTGACTATAGACTGTAGGCTTGTTCATTTATCAGACTAGATACTGTATGTTATCTGGCTATAGACTGTAGGCTTGTTCATTTATCAGACTAGATACTGTATGTTATCTGGCTATAGACTGTATGTTATCTGACTATAGACTGTATGTTATCTGACTATAGACTGTAGGCCTGTTCATTTATCAGACTAGATACTGTATGTTATCTGGCTATAGACTGTAGACCTGTTCATTTATCAGACTAGATACTGTATGTTATCTGGCTATAGACTGTATGTTATCTGGCTATAGACTGTATGTTATCAGACTATAGACTGTATGTTATCTGGCTATAGACTGTATGTTATCAGACTAGATACTGTATGTTATCAGACTATAGACTGTATGTTATCTGGCTATAGACTGTATGTTATCTGGCTATAGACTGTATGTTATCTGGCTATAGATTGTATGTTATCTGGCTATAGACTGTATGTTATCTGGCTATAGACTGTATGTTATCTGGCTATAGACTGTATGTTATCTGGCTATAGACTGTATATTATCTGGCTATAGACTGTATGTTATCTGACTATAGACTGTATGTTATCTGGCTATAGACTGTATGTTATCTGGCTATAGACTGTATGTTATCTGGCTATAGACTGTATGTTATCTGGCTATAGACTGTATGTTATCTGGCTATAGACTGTATGTTATATTTTATATGATATGATTTTATAGTAAGAAGAATATAATTGAACTTGGCTTCATAAAGTATGAAGGATATTTTTCCCATTCAGAAGTGTGCGGATATGAAGTGTCTGTGTTGAGCATAAAAGTGATCATTTTGAAACAGGTCTTATACGCTAGATTTAGAGTTACTAAACAACTTTAGTTGTAAATTATACAAACCTTAGAATGTGTTAGAAATCAAAAGATATATATCGGCTGCACGCTGGGACTATCGACTATTGATGATTTCAGTAAGGTTGCTGTCTGTTCCTTGCCTCAGGCTGCACAAGCTGTTCTCTCATCAAGTGATCACATGGGCAGGAACAGAGGCGAGACAAAAAATACATTATGCGACTGGAGGCCACCTCCCCTCCGGGATGTTTTTCATTCATGTCAGGCTGGCTACTCCACTGGTGTTGCTTTGGGACAGGTGACATCCCAAACTGTGATGTTGCTGTGGGACAGGTGACATCCCAAACTGATGTTGCTGTGGGACAGGTGACATCCCAAACTGTGGTGTTGCTGTGGGACAGGTGACATCCCAAACTGATGTTGCTGTGGGACAGGTGACATCCCAAACTGTGGTGTTGCTGTGGGACAGGTGACATCCCAAACTGTGGTGTTGCTGTGGGACAGGTGACATCCCAAACTGATGTTGCTGTGGGACAGGTGACATCCCAAACTGTGGTGTTGCTGTGGGACAGGTGACATCCCAAACTGTGGTGTTGCTGTGGGACAGGTGACATCCCAAACTGTGATGTTGCTGTGGGACAGGTGACATCCCAAACTGTGATGTTGCTGTGGGACAGGTGACATCCCAAACTGTGTTGTTGCTGTGGGACAGGTGACATCCCAAACTGTGGTGTTGCTGTGGGACAGGTGACATCCCAAACTGGTGTTGCTGTGGGACAGGTCGCATCCCAAACTGTAATGTTGCTGTGGGACAGGTGACATCCCAAACTGTGGTGTTGCTGTGGGACAGGTCGCATCCCAAACTGTAATGTTGCTGTGGGACAGGTAACATCACAAACTGTGGTGTTGCTGTGGGACAGGTGACATCCCAAACTGGTGTTGCTGTGGGACAGGTGACATCCCAAACTGTGATGTTGCTGTGGGACAGGTAACATCCCAAACTGATGTTGCTGTGGGACAGGTGACATCCCAAACTGATGTTGCTGTGGGACAGGTGACATCCCAAACTGATGTTGCTGTGGGACAGGTGACATCCCAAACTGATGTTGCTGTGGGACAGGTGACATCCCAAACTGTGGTGTTGCTGTGGGACAGGTGACATCCCAAACTGTGATGTTGCTGTGGGACAGGTGACATCCCAAACTGTGGTGTTGCTGTGGGACAGGTAACATCCCAAACTGGTGTTGCTGTGGGACAGGTGACATCCCAAACTGGATGTTGCTGTGGGACAGGTGACATCCCAAACTGTGATGTTGCTGTGGGACAGGTGACATCCCAAACTGGTGTTGCTGTGGGACAGGTGACATCCCAAACTGTGGTGTTGCTGTGGGACAGGTAACATCCCAAACTGTGGTGTTGCTGTGGGACAGGTGACATCCCAAACTGTGGTGTTGCTGTGGGACAGGTGACATCCCAAACTGTGTTGTTGCTGTGGGACAGGTGACATCCCAAACTGATGTTGCTGTGGGACAGGTGACATCCCAAACTGTGATGTTGTTGCGGGACAGGTGACATCCCAAACTGTGGTGTTGCTGTGGGACAGGTGACATCCCAAACTGTGGTGTTGCTGTGGGACAGGTGACATCCCAAACTGTGGTGTTGCTGTGGGACAGGTGACATCCCAAACTGTGGTGTTGCTGTGGGACAGGTGACATCCCAAACTGGTGTTGCTGTGGGACAGGTGACATCCCAAACTGGTGTTGCTGTGGGACAGGTGACATCCCAAACTGTGATGTTGCTGTGGGACAGGTGGCATCCCAAACTGGTGTTGCTGTGGGACAGGTCGCATCCCAAACTGTAATGTTGCTGTGGGACAGGTGACATCCCAAACTGTGTATACCGTGATGTTGCTGCGGGACAGGTGACATCCCAAACTGTGGTGTTGCTGCGGGACAGGTGACATCCCAAACTGTGTTGCTGTGGGACAGGTCGCATCCCAAACTGTAATGTTGCTGTGGGACAGGTGACATCCCAAACTGTGGTGTTGCTGTGGGACAGGTGACATCCCAAACTGTGTTGTTGCTGTGGGACAGGTGACATCCCAAACTGGTGTTGCTGTGGGACAGGTGACATCCCAAACTGGTGTTGCTGTGGGACAGGTGGCATCCCAAACTGATGTTGCTGCGGGACAGGTGACATCCCAAACTGTGGTGTTGCTGTGGGACAGGTGACATCCCAAACTGATGTTGCTGTGGGACAGGTGACATCCCAAACTGTGATGTTGCTGTGGGACAGGTAACATCCCAAACTGATGTTGCTGTGGGACAGGTGACATCCCAAACTGTGATGTTGCTGTGGGACAGGTGACATCCCAAACTGGTGTTGCTGTGGGACAGGTGACATCCCAAACTGGTGTTGCTGTGGGACAGGTGACATCCCAAACTGTGGTGTTGCTGTGGGACAGGTGACATCCCAAACTGTGGTGTTGCTGTGGGACAGGTGACATCCCAAACTGTGGTGTTGCTGTGGGACAGGTGACATCCCAAACTGATGTTGCTGTGGGACAGGTGACATCCCAAACTGTGGTGTTGCTGTGGGACAGGTGACATCCCAAACTGGTGTTGCTGTGGGACAGGTGACATCCCAAACTGTGGTGTTGCTGTGGGACAGGTGACATCCCAAACTGTGGTGTTGCTGTGGGACAGGTGACATCCCAAACTGTGGTGTTGCTGTGGGACAGGTGACATCCCAAACTGTGGTGTTGCTGTGGGACAGGTGACATCCCAAACTGTGTATACCGTGGGCACTCCAACCCTGCAGCCCAGTGTTTCATTTGAGGAAATGAAGTGAAATCTGTTCGAGAACATCAATAGTAACATGTTTTCACAACGTTACAGAGCGCATTACGTATTCAGACCCCTTCTGTTTTTCCACATTTTGTTACGTTACAGCCTTGTTCTAAAACAGATTCAATTCATGTTTTTCTTCATCAGTCTACACACAATACCCCATAATGACATCACAATACCCCATAATGACATCACAATACCTCATAATGACATCACAATACCCCATAATGACATCACAATACCTCATAATGACATCACAATACCCCATAATGACATCACAATACCTCATAATGACATCACAATACCTCATAATGACATCACGATACCCCATAATGACATCACGATACCCCATAATGACATCACGATACCCCATAATGACATCACGATACCCCATAATGACATCACGATACCTCATAATGACATCACGATACCCCATAATGACATCACGATACCCCATAATGACATCACGATACCCCATAATGACATCACGATACCCCATAATGACATCCCTCGATCCTGACTAGTCTCCCAGTCCCTGCTGCTGAAAAACATCCCCACAACATGATGCTGCCCCCACCACCATGCTTCACCGTAGGGATGGTGCCAGGTTTCCTCCAGATGTGACGCTTGGCATTCAGACCAAAGAGTGCAATCTTGGTTTCATCAGACCAGAGAATCTGGTAAACTCCAAGTGTGCTCTCATGTCCCTTTTACTGAGGAGTGGTTTCCGTCTGGCCACTCTACCATAAAGGCCTGATTGGTGGAATGCTGCTGAGATGGTTGTCCTTCTGGAAGGTTCTCCCATCTCCACAGAGGAACTCTGGAGCTCTGTCAGAGTGACCATCAGGTTCTTGGTCACCTCCCTGACCAAGGCCCTTCTCCCCCGATTGCTCAGTTTGGCCGGGTGACCAGCTCTAGGAAGAGTCTTGGTGGTTCCAAACTTCTTCCATTTCAGAATGATGGGGGCCACTGTGTTTTTGGCGACCTTCAATGCTGAATTATTTTTGGTATCCTTCACCAAATCTGTGCCTCGACACGAACCTGTCTCTTTGCTCTACGGACAATTCCTTCGACCTCATGGCTTGGTTTTTGCTCTGACATGCACTGTCAACTGTGGGACATTATATAGACAGGTGTGTGCCTTTCCAAATCATGTCCAATCAATTTGAATTTACCACAGGTGGACTCCAATCAAGTTGTAGAAACATCTCAAGGATAATTAATGGAAACAGGATGCACCTGAGCTCTATTTTGAGTCTCATAGCAAAGGGTCTGAATACTTAGATTTTTTTCAAAAATGTCTAAAACCTGTATTCACTTTGTCATTATGGGGCATTGTGATGTCATTATGGGGCATTGTGTGTGTGTCTTGATGTTTAATAAAAAATAGTTTCAATTTTAGAATAAGGTTGTAATGTAACAAAATGTGGAAAAAGGTCATTAGGACCTGATGATCGTTAGAGCCCTGAGTACCAGGTCATTAGGACCTGATGATCGTTAGAGCCCTGAGTACCAGGTCATTAGGACCTGATGGTAGTTAGAGCCCTGATGAGTACCAGGCCATTAGGACCTGATGATCGTTAGAGCCCTGATGAGTACCAGGTCATTAGGACCTGATGGTAGTTAGAGCCCTGAGTACCAGGTCATTAGGACCTGATGATCGTTAGAGCCCTGAGTACCAGGTCATTAGGACCTGATGATCGTTAGAGCCCTGAGTACCAGGTCATTAGGACCTGATGGTAGTTAGAGCCCTGATGAGTACCAGGTCATTAGGACCTGATGGTAGTTAGAGCCCTGAGTACCAGGTCATTAGGACCTGATGGTAGTTAGAGCCCTGAGTACCAGGCCATTAGGACCTGATGGAGGGACAATAGAGCCCTGAGTACCAGGTCATTAGGACCTGATGATCGTTAGAGCCCTGAGTACCAGGTCATTAGGACCTGATGATCGTTAGAGCCCTGATGAGTACCAGGTCATTAGGACCTGATGGTAGTTAGAGCCCTGATGAGTACCAGGTCATTAGGACCTGATGGTAGTTAGAGCCCTGATGAGTACCAGGTCATTAGGACCTGATGGTAGTTAGAGCCCTGATGAGTACCAGGTCATTAGGACCTGATGGTAGTTAGAGCCCTGAGTACCAGGCCATTAGGACCTGATGATCGTTAGAGCCCTGAGTACCAGGTCATTAGGACCTGATGATCGTTAGAGCCCTGAGTACCAGGTCATTAGGACCTGATGGTAGTTAGAGCCCTGAGTACCAGGCCATTAGGACCTGGTGGTAGTTAGAGCCCTGATGAGTACCAGGTCATTAGGACCTGATGGTAGTTAGAGCCCTGAGTACCAGGCCATTAGGACCTGATGATCGTTAGAGCCCTGAGTACCAGGTCATTAGGACCTGATGATCGTTAGAGCCCTGATGAGTACCAGGTCATTAGGACCTGATGGTAGTTAGAGCCCTGATGAGTACCAGGTCATTAGGACCTGATGGTAGTTAGAGCCCTGATGAGTACCAGGTCATTAGGACCTGATGGTAGTTAGAGCCCTGATGAGTACCAGGTCATTAGGACCTGATGGTAGTTAGAGCCCTGAGTACCAGGCCATTAGAACCTGATGGAGGGACAATAGAGCCCTGAGTACCAGGTCATTAGGACCTGATGATCGTTAGAGCCCTGAGTACCAGGTCATTAGGACCTGATGGTAGTTAGAGCCCTGAGTACCAGGCCATTAGGGCCTGGTGGTAGTTAGAGCCCTGAGTACCAGGCCATTAGAGCCTGGTGGTAGTTAGAGCCCTGAGCAACAGCCCTCCTCTCTACCTCTCCTCTTTACCTCTACCTCCACCCCTACTCTCTGCCTCTCCTCTCTACCACTCCTCTCTACCACTCCTCCTCTACCTCTCCTCTCTACCTCTCCTCTCTACCACTCCTCCTCTACCTCTCCTCTCTACCACTCCTCCTCTACCTCTCCTCTCTACCACTCCTCCTCTACCTCTCCTCTCTACCACTCCTCCTCTACCTCTCCTCTCTACCACTCCTCCTCTACCTCTCCTCTCTACCACTCCTCTGCCTCTCCTCTCTACCACTCCTCCTCTACCTCTCCTCTCTACCACTCCTCCTCTGCCTCTCCTCTCTACCACTCCTCATTTGCCTCTCCTCTCTACCACCCCTCCTCTACCTCTCCTCTCTCTCCTCTCTACCACCTCTGCCTCTCTCTACCACTCCTCCTCTGCCTCTCCTCTCTACCACTCCTCCTCTGCCTCTCCTCTCTACCACTCCTCCTCTGCCTCTCCTCTCTACCACTCCTCCTCTGCCTCTCCTCTCTACCACTCCTCCTCTGCCTCTCCTCTCTACCACTCTACCTCTCCTCTCTACCACTCCTCCTCTACCACTCTACCTCTCCTCTCTACCACTCCTCCTCTGCCTCTCCTCTCTACCACTCCTCCTCTGCCTCTCCTCTCTACCACTCCTCCTCTACCACTCCTCCTCTACCTCTCCTCTCTACCACTCCTCCTCAGCCTCTCCTCTCTACCACTCCTCCTCTACCTCTCCTCTCTACCTCTCCTCTCTACCACTCCTCCTCTACCTCTCCTCTCTACCTCTCCTCTCTACCTCTCCTCTCTACCTCTCCTCTCTACCTCTCCTCTCTACCACTCCTCCTCTGCCTCTCCTCTCTACCACTCTACCTCTCCTCTCTACCACTCCTCCTCTACCTCTCCTCTCTACCACTCCTCCTCTGCCTCTCCTCTCTACCACTCCTCCTCTGCCTCTCCTCTCTACCACTCCTCCTCTACCTCTCCTCTCTACCACTCCTCCTCTGCCTCTCCTCTCTACCACTCCTCCTCTACCTCTCCTCTCTACCACTCCTCCTCTGCCTCTCCTCTCTACCACTCCTCCTCTACCTCTCCTCTCTACCTCTCCTCTCTACCACTCCTCCTCTGCCTCTCCTCTCTACCACTCCTCCTCTACCTCTCCTCTCTACCACTCCTCATTTGCCTCTCCTCTCTACCACCCCTCCTCTACCTCTCCTCTCTACCACTCCTCCTCTGCCTCTCCTCTCTACCACTCCTCCTCTACCACTCTCCTCTACCTCTCCTCTCTACCACTCCTCTCTACCTCTCCTCTCTACCTCTCCTCTCTACCACTCCTCTCTACCACTCCTCCTCTACCTCTCCTCTCTACCACTCCTCCTCTGCCTCTCCTCTCTACCACTCCTCATTTGCCTCTCCTCTCTACCACTCCTCATTTGCCTCTCCCTCTCTACCACTCCTCATTTGCCTCTCCTCTCTACCACTCCTCATTTGCCTCTCCTCTCTACCACTCCTCCTCTGCCTCTCCTCTCTACCTCTCCTCTCTACCACTCCTCCTCTGCCTCTCCTCTCTACCACTCCTCCTCTACCTCTCCTCTCTACCACTCCTCCTCTACCTCTCCTCTCTACCACTCCTCCTCTGCCTCTCTCTCTACCACTCCTCATTTGCCTCTCTCTCTACCACTCCTCATTTGCCTCTCCTCTCTACCTCTCCTCTCTACCACCCCTCCTCTACCTCTCCTCTCTACCACTCCTCCTCTACCTCTCCTCTCTACCACTCCTCCTCTACCTCTCCTCTCTACCACTCCTCCTCTGCCTCTCCTCTCTACCACTCCTCCTCTGCCTCTCCTCTCTACCGCTCCTCCTCTGCCTCTCCTCTCTACCACTCCTCCTCTGCCTCTCCTCTCTACCTCTCCTCTCTACCACTCCTCCTCTGCCTCTCCTCTCTACCACTCCTCCTCTGCCTCTCCTCTCTACCACTCCTCCTCTGCCTCTCCTCTCTACCACTCCTCCTCTGCCTCTCCTCTCTACCTCTCCTCTCTACCTCTCCTCTCTACCACTCCTCTCTCTACCTCTCCTCTCTACCTCTCCTCTCTACCACTCCTCCTCTACCTCTCCTCTCTCTACCACTCCTCCTCTACCTCTCCTCTCTACCACTCCTCCTCTGCCTCTCCTCTCTACCACTCCTCCTCTGCCTCTCCCCTCTCTACCACTCCTCCTCTGCCTCTCCTCTCTACCACTCCTCATTTGCCTCTCCTCTCTACCACCCCTCCTCTACCTCTCCTCTCTACCTCTCCTCTCTACCACTCCTCTGCCTCTCCTCTCTACCACTCCTCCTCTACCTCTCCTCTCTACCTCTCCTCTCTACCTCTCCTCTCTACCACTCCTCCTCTACCTCTCCTCTCTACCTCTCCTCTCTACCTCTCCTCTCTACCACTCCTTCTCTGCCTCTCCTCTCTACCACTCCTCCTCTACCTCTCCTCTCTACCTCTCCTCTCTACCTCTCCTCTCTACCACTCCTCTCTACCACTCCTCCTCTACCTCTCCTCTCTACCACTCCTCCTCTACCTCTCCTCTCTACCACTCCTCCTCTGCCTCTCCTCTCTACCACTCCTCATTTGCCTCTCCTCTCTACCACTCCTCATTTGCCTCTCCTCTCTACCACTCCTCATTTGCCTCTCCTCTCTACCACCCCTCCTCTACCTCTCCTCTCTACCACTCCTCTGCCTCTCCTCTCTACCACTCCTCCTCTGCCTCTCCTCTCTACCACTCCTCCTCTACCTCTCCTCTCTACCACTCCTCCTCTGCCTCTCCTCTCTACCTGTCCTCTCTACCACTCCTCCTCTACCTCTCCTCTCTACCACTCCTCCTCTACCTCTCCTCTCTACCACTCCTCTCCTCTCTACCTCTCCTCTCTACCACTCCTCTCTCTCTACCTCTCCTCTCTACCTCTCCTCTCTACCACTCCTCTCCTCTCTACCTCTCCTCTCTACCACTCCTCTCCTCTCTACCTCTCCTCTCTACCACTCCTCCTCTACCTCTCCTCTCTACCACTCCTCCTCTACCTATCCTCTCTACCACTCCTCCTCTGCCTCTCCTCTCTACCACTCCTCCTCTGCCTCTCCTCTCTACCACTCCTCCTCTACCTCTCCTCTCTACCACTCCTCCTCTGCCTCTCCTCTCTACCACTCCTCATTTGCCTCTCCTCTCTACCACCCCTCCTCTACCTCTCCTCTCTACCTCTCCTCTCTACCACTCCTCTGCCTCTCCTCTCTACCACTCCTCCTCTACCTCTCCTCTCTACCTCTCCTCTCTACCTCTCCTCTCTACCACTCCTCCTCTACCTCTCCTCTCTACGTCTCCTCTCTACCTCTCCTCTCTACCTCTCCTCTCTACCACTCCTCTCTACCACTCCTCCTCTGCCTCTCCTCTCTACCACTCCTCCTCTACCTCTCCTCTCTACCTCTCCTCTCTACCACTCCTCCTCTACCTCTCCTCTCTACCTCTCCTCTCTACCTCTCCTCTCTACCACTCCTCCTCTACCACTCCTCCTCTACCACTCCTCCTCTGCCTCTCCTCTCTACCACTCCTCCTCTACCTCTCCTCTCTACCACTCCTCCTCTACCACTCCTCATTTGCCTCTCCTCTCTACCACAAATCAAATCAAATCAAATCAAATTTATTTATATAGCCCTTCGTACATCAGCTGATATCTCAAAGTGCTGTACAGAAACCCAGCCTAAAACCCCAAACAGCAAACAATGCAGGTGTAAAAGCACGGTGGCTAGGAAAAACTCCCTAGAAAGGCCAAAACCTAGGAAGAAACCTAGAGAGGAACCAGGCTATGTGGGGTGGCCAGTCCTCTTCTGGCTGTGCCGGGTAGAGATTATAACAGAACATGACCAAGATGTTCAAATGTTCATAAATGACCAGCATGGTCGAATAATAATAAGGCAGAACAGTTGAAACTGGAGCAGCAGCACAGTCAGGTGGACTGGGGACAGCAAGGAGTCATCATGTCAGGTAGTCCTGGGGCACGGTCCTAGGGCTCAGGTCAGTTGAAACTGGAGCAGCAGCATGGCCAGGTGGACTGGGGACAGCAAGGAGTCATCATGTCAGGTAGTCCTGGGACATGGTCCTAGGGCCCAGGCCAGTTGAAACTGGAGCAGCAGCATGGCCAGGTGGACTGGGGACAGCAAGGAGTCATCATGTCAGGTAGTCCTGGGGCATGGTCCTAGGGCTCAGGTCCTCCGAGAGAGAGAAAGAAAGAGAAAGGAGAGAATTGAGAACGCACACTTAGATTCACACAGGACACCGAATAGGACAGGAGAAGTACTCCAGATATAACAAACTGACCCTAGCCCCCGACACATAAACTAATGCAGCATAAATACTGGAGGCTGAGACAGGAGGGGTCAGGAGACACTGTGGCCCCAACCCGAGGACACCCCCGGACAGGGCCAAACAGGAAGGATATAACCCCACCCACTTTGCCAAAGCACAGCCCCCACACCACAAGAGGGATATCTTCAACCACCAACTTACCATCCTGAGACAAGGCCGAGTATAGCCCACAAAGATCTCCGCCACGGCACAACCCAAGGGGAGCGCCAACCCAGACAGGCCGACCACAACAGTGAATCAACCCACCCAGGTGACGCACCCCCCCCCCAGGGACGGCATGAGAGAGCCCCAGTAAGCCAGTGACTCAGCCCCCGTAACAGGGTAGAGGCAGAGAATCCCAGTGGAAAGAGGGGAATCGGCCAGGCAGAGACAGCAAGGGCGGTTCGTTGCTCCAGAGCCTTTCCGTTCACCTTCCCACTCCTGGGCCAGACTACACTCAATCATATGACCCACTGAAGAGATGAGTCTTCAGTAAAGACTTAAAGGTTGAGACCGAGTTTGCGTCTCTGACATGGGTAGGCAGACCGTTCCATAAAAATGGAGCTCTATAGGAGAAAGCCCTGCCTCCAGCTGTTTGCTTAGAAATTCTAGGGACAATTAGGAGGCCTGCGTCTTGTGACCGTAGCGTACGTGTAGGTATGTATGGCAGGACCAAATCAGAGAGATAGGTAGGAGCAAGCCCATGTAATGCTTTGTAGGTTAGCAGTAAAACCTTGAAATCAGCCCTTGCTTTGACAGGAAGCCAGTGTAGAGAGGCTAGCACTGGAGTAATATGATCAAATTTTTTGGTTCTAGTCAGGATTCTAGCAGCCGTATTCAGCACTAACTGAAGTTTATTTTGTGCTTTATCCGGGTAGCCGGAAAATAGAGCATTGCAGTAGTCTAACCTAGAAGTGACAAAAGCATGGATTAATTTTTCTGCATCATTTTTGGACAGAAAGTTTCTGATTTTTGCAATGTTACGTAGATGGAAAAAGCTGTCCTCGAAATGGTCTTGATATGTTCTTCAAAAGAGATCAGGGTCCAGAGTAACGCCGAGGTCCTTCACAGTTTTATTTGAGACGACTGTACAACCATTAAGATTAATTGTCAGATTCAACAGAAGATCTCTTTGTTTCTTGGGACCTAGAACAAGCATCTCTGTTTTGTCCGAGTTTAATAGTAGAAAGTTTGCAGCCATCCACTTCCTTATGTCTGAAACACATGCTTCTAGCGAGGGCAATTTTGGGGCTTCACCATGTTTCATTGAAATGTACAGCTGTGTGTCATCCGCATAGCAGTGAAAGTTTACATTATGTTTTGAATAACATCCCCAAGAGGTAAAATATATAGTGAAAACAATAGTGGTCCTAAAACAGAACCTTGAGGAACACCGAAATTTACAGTTGATTTGTCAGAGGACAAACCATTCACAGAGACAAACTGATATCTTTCCGACAGATAAGATCTAAACCAGGCCAGAACATGTCCGTGTAGACCAATTTGGGTTTCCAATCTCTCCAAAAGAATGTGGTGATCGATGGTATCAAAAGCAGCACTAAGGTCTAGGAGCACGAGGACAGATGCAGAGCCTCGGTCCGTTGCCATTAAAATGTCATTTACCACCTTCACAAGTGCCGTCTCAGTGCTATGATGGGGTCTAAAACCAGACTGAAGCATTTCGTATACATTGTTTGTCTTCAGGAAGGCAGTGAGTTGCTGCGCAACAGCCTTCTCTAAAATTTTTGAGAGGAATGGAAGATTCGATATAGGCCGATAGTTTTTATATTTTCTGGGTCAAGGTTTGGCTTTTTCAAGAGAGGCTTTATTACTGCCACTTTTAGTGAATTTGGTACACATCCAGTGGATAGAGAGCCGTTTATTATGTTCAACATAGGAGGGCCAAGCACAGGAAGCAGCTCTTTCAGTAGTTTAGTTGGAATAGGGTCCAGTATGCAGCTTGAAGGTTTAGAGGCCATGATTATTTTCATCATTGTGTCAAGAGATATAGTACTAAAAGACTTGAGCGTCTCTCTTGATCCTAGGTCCTGGCAGAGTTGTGCAGACTCAGGACAACTGAGGTTTGGAGGAATACGCAGGTTTAAAGAAGAGTCCGTAATTTGCTTTCTAATAATCATAATCTTTTCCTCAAAGAAGTTCATGAATTTATCACTGCTAAAGTGAAAGTCATCCTCTCTTGGGGAATGCTGCTTTTTAGTTAGCTTTGCGACAGTATCAAAAGGAATTTCGGATTGTTCTTATTTTCCTCAATTAAGTTAGAAAAATAGGATGATCGAGCAGCAGTAAGGGCTCTTCGGTACTGCACGGTACCGTCCTTCCAAGCTAGTCGGAAGACTTCCAGTTTGGTGTGGCGCCATTTCCGTTCCAATTTTCTGGAAGCTTGCTTCAGAGCTCGGGTATTTTCTGTGTACCAGGGAGCTAGTTTCTTATGAGACATTTTTTTAGTTTTTAGGGGTGCAACTGCATCTAGGGTATTGCGCAAGGTTAAATTGAGATACTCAGTTAGGTGGTTAACGGATTTTTGTCCTCTGGCGTCCTTGGGTAGGCAGAGGGGAGTCTGGAAGGGCATCAAGGAATCTTTGTGTTGTCTGTGAATTTATAGCACGACTTTTGATGTTCCTTGGTTGGGGTCTGAGCAGATTATTTGTTGCAATTGCAAACGTAATAAAATGGTGGTCCGATAGTCCAGGATTATGAGGAAAAACATTAAGATCCACAACATTTATTCCATGGGACAAAACTAGGTCCAGCGTATGACTGTGACAGTGAGTGGGTCCAGAGACATGTTGGACAAAACCCACTGAGTCGATGATGGCTCCGAAAGCCTTTTGGAGTGGGTCTGTGGACTTTTCCATGTGAATATTAAAGTCACCAAAGATTAGAATATTATCTGCAATGACTACAAGGTCCGATAGGAATTCAGGGAACTCAGTGAGAAACGCTGTATATGGCCCAGGAGGCCTGTAAACAGTAGCTATAAAAAGTGATTGAGTAGGCTGCATAGATTTCATGACTAGAAGCTCAAAAGACGAAAACGTCATTTTTTTTTTTGTAAATTGAAATTTGCTATCGTAAATGTTAGCAACACCTCCGCCTTTGCGGGATGCACGGGGGATATGCTCACTAGTGTAGCCAGGAGGTGAGGCCTCATTTAACACAGTAAATTCATCAGGCTTAAGCCATGTTTCAGTCAGGCCAATCACATCAAGATTATGATCACCACCCCTCCTCTACCTCTCCTCTCTACCTCTCCTCTCTACCACTCCTCTGCCTCTCCTCTCTACCACTCCTCCTCTACCACTCCTCCTCTACCACTCCTCCTCTGCCTCTCCTCTCTACCACTCCTCCTCTACCTCTCCTCTCTACCACTCCTCCTCTACCACTCCTCATTTGCCTCTCCTCTCTACCACCCCTCCTCTACCACCCCTCCTCTACCTCTCCTCTCTACCTCTCCTCTCTACCACTCCTTCTCTGCCTCTCCTCTCTACCACTCCTCCTCTGCCTCTCCTCTCCCACTCCTCCTCTGCCTCTCCTCTCTACCACTCTGCCTCTCCTCTCTACCACTCCTCCTCTACCTCTCCTCTGCCTCTCCTCTCTACCACTCCTCTCTACCACTCCTCCTCTACCTCTCCCTCCTCTACCTCTCCTCTCTACCTCTCCTCTCTACCACTCCTCCCCTGCCTCTCCTCTCTACCACTCCTCCTCTGCCTCTCCTCTCTACCACTCTCCTCTACATCCTCCTCTACCTCCTCTGCCTCTCCTCTCTACCACTCCTCCTCCCTCTCTCTCTACCACTCCTCCTCTGCCTCTCCTCTCTACCACTCCTCCTCTGCCTCTCCTCTCTACCACTCCTCCTCTGCCTCTCCTCTCTACCACTCCTCTCTGCCTCTCCTCTCTACCACTCCTCTCTACCTCTCCTCTCTACCACTCCTCTCTACCTCCTCTGCTCTCCTCTCTACCACTCCTCCTCTACCTCTCCTCTCTCACCACTCCTCCTCTACCTCTCCTCTCTACCACTCCTCCTCTACCACTCCTCCTCTACCACTCCTCCTCTACCTCTCCTCTCTACTACTCCTCCTCTACCACTCCTCCTCTACCTCTCCTCTCTACCACTCCTCCTCTACCTCTCCTCTCTACCACTCCTCCTCTACCTCTCCTCTCTACCACTCCTCCTCACTACTCCTCTCTACTCCTCCACTCCTCTCCTCCTCCTCTCTACCTCTCCTCTCTACCACTCCTCTCTACCACTCCTCCTCTACCTCTCTCTCTACCACTCCTCCTCTGCCTCTCCTCTCTACCTCTCCTCCTCTACCTCTCATCCTCTCTACCTCTCTCTCCTCTCCTCTCTACCTCTCCTCTCCCTCCTCTCCTCTACCTCTCCTCTCTACCACTCCTCCTCTACCTCTCCTCTCTCTACTCCTCCTCTACCTCTCCTCTCTACCACTCCTCCTCTGCCTCTCCTCTCTACCACTCCTCCTCTACCTCTCCTCTCTACCCTCTCTCCTCCTCTCTACCCTCCTCTACCTCTCTCTACCTCCTCTACCTCTCCTCTCTACCACTCCTCCTCTGCCTCTCCTCTCTACCTCCTCCTCTACCTCTCCTCTCTACCACTCCTCCTCTACCTCTCCTCTCTACCTCTCCTCTCTGCCTCTCCTCTCTACCACTCCTCCTCTACCTCTCCTCTCCTCTCTACTCTCCTCTACCTCTCTCTCTCTCCTCTCTCTCTACCTCTCCTCCTCCCTCTCCTCTCTACCACTCCTCCTCTGCCTCTCCTCTCTACCACTCCTCCTCTACCTCTCCTCTCTCTACCACTCCTCTCTACCTCTCCTCTCTACCTCTCCTCCTCTACCTCTCCTCTCTACCACTCCTCCTCTCTCCTCTACCACTCCTCCTCTACCTCTCCTCTCTACCACTCCTCCTCTGCCTCTCCTCTCTACCACTCCTCCTCTACCTCTCCTCTCTACCACTCCTCCTCTGCCTCTCTCTCTACCCTCCTCATTTGCCTCTCCTCTCTACCACCCCTCCTCTACCTCTCCTCTCTACCTCTCCTCCTACCACTCCTCTCTCCTCTCTACCACTCCTCCTCTGCCTCTCCTCTCTACCACTCCTCCTCTGCCTCTCCTCTCTACTCCTCCTCTCTGCCTCTCTCTCTCCACTCCTCCTCTGCCTCTCCTCTCTACCACTCCTCCTCTGCCTCTCCTCTCTACCACTCCTCCTCTGCCTCTCCTCTCTACCACTCCTCCTCTGCCTCTCCTCTCTACCACTCCTCCTCTACCTCTCCTCTGCCTCTCCTCTCTACCACTCCTCCTCTACCTCTCCTCTCTACCACTCCTCCTCTACCTCTCCTCTCTACCTCTCCTCCTCTACCTCTCCTCTCTACCACTCCTCCCCTGCCTCTCCTCTCTACTCCTCCTCTGCCTCTCCTCTCTACCACTCCTCCTCTGCCTCTCCTCTCTACCACTCCTCTCCTCCTCTACCACTCCTCTCTACCACTCCTCCCTCTACCTCTCCACTCTCTCTACCTCTCTCTCTATCTCTACCACTCCTCCTCTGCCTCTCCTCTCTACCACTCCTCCTCTGCCTCTCCTCTCTACCACTCCTCCTCTGCCTCTCCTCTCTACCACTCCTCCTCTGCCTCTCCTCTCTACCACTCCTCCTACCTCTCCTCTCTACCACTCCTCCTCTACCTCTCCTCTCTACCACTCCTCCTCTACCTCTCCTCTCTACCACTCCTCCTCTACCTCTCCTCCTCTCTACTCCTCTCTACCACTCCTCCTCTCTACCTCTCCTCTCTACTAGACCTCCTCTACCTCTCCTCTCTACCACTCCTCCTCTACCTCTCCTCTCTCTATCTCTACCACTCCTCCTCTACCTCTCCTCTCTACCACTCCTCCACTCCTCCTCTACCTCTCCTCTCTACCACTCTCCTCTACCTCTCCTCCTCTACCTCTCCTCCTCACTCACTCATCTCTACCACTCCTCTCTACCTCTCCTCTGCCTCTCCTCTCTACCACTCCTCCTCTCTACCACTCTCTCTACCTCTCCCCTCCTCTCCTCTCCTCTCTCTCTACCACTCCTCTCTACCACTCCTCCTCTACCCCTCCTCTGCCTCTCCTCTCTACCACTCCCTCCTCTACCTCTCCTCTCTACCTCTCCTCTCTACCACTCCTCCTCTACCTCTCCTCT